>NW_027551571.1:7907095-7928895 GCF_008692635.1 Crocuta crocuta | reverse complement strand
GAGCCTGTTTCAGAGTCTGTATCTCCCTCTCTCTCTGACCCTCCCCTGCTCACGCTGTCTCTCTCTCTCTCTCTCTCCTAGAAATAAATGAAAAAAAAAATTAAAAAAAAAAAAAGACCCTAATCTCATCCATGATGCACTTATACCCCTGAAACCAGCAAATTCCAGAAGGCTGGTTGTGCCGTGGTTCTTCTTTTTGTTTGGTTTTGTTTTTAAAGTTTATTTATTTGTGAGAGAGCAAGAGAGAGAAAAAACGAGGGGGGGGGCAGGGACAGAGGAAGAGAGAGGATCTCAAGCAGGCTCCTCACTGTCAGCCCAGCGCCTGACAAGGGACTTGAATGAAGTGTAAGATCACGACCCGAGTCGAAATCAAGAGTCGGATGTTTAACCCAGATGTCCCTGTGTTTTGGGTTCTTAACAACTGCTTGGCCTGCAGTGGAGAAAGCCAAGCAGCCCTTAGATTTTACCCTCTGTCCATTTTAACATCCCTGTGACATCGGATTCCTACCCAGTTCTTAGTTTGTGTCCTTAAAGGTCACTCTGGTGCCCTTCTTTCCCACCTACAAAGCCTCTCCAGGTCTGGCTTGACACAGCGGCTCCCTGATTGGATAAATTGATTGATTATTAATATCTTCATGGAACTGGCTTTCCATGGCTTTGCCTCCTGCCTATCCGGGCTCCTATTTACAGTGAATCTGCTATATTTCCAAGGAAGGCTCTCAGGCAGCCACAGGCTATTAGGTCAGTAGCAGACACTTGTGATGTCTGAGATGAATCTTGGGATGTGTCAAGGCAAGAAAGGACACTTGAGGGGCGCCTGGGGGGCTAAGTTAAGTGTCCGAATTCGGCTCAGGTCATGATCTCGCACTTTGTGTGTTCGAGCCCTGGGTCGGGCTCTGTGCTGACAGCTCAGAGCCTGGGGCCTGCTTCAGACTCTGTGTCTCCCTCTCTCTCTCTCTCTCTCTCTGTCTCTCCCCAGTTCATGCTCAGTCTCTTTCTCTCTCTCAAAAATAAACATTAAAAATTTTTTTAAAAAGGAAAGGACACTTGCAGTGCAGCATTTTACTGGTGACCAGTGAGTAGATGGTTTTTATACTGGTCAGGATTCTCCAGTGGAGCAGAACAAATAGAGACATTATATCTCTATCTCTATCCAGGGATAGAGGATTTGGCTTATGAGCTTGTGGAGGTTTGGAGAGTCCAGTATCTGAAGAGAGAGTCCAGTGGACTAGAAAGAGGAAAGAGCAGCAGTTCAAGTCTAAAGGCCGTCTGCTACTGAACCAGGGGACGCGCATGTCTCACACATAGTCTGAAAGCAATCTGCTAGAAAATTCTCTCTCACTCCAGAGAGGTCCACCTTCTGTTTGATCACCTTCCACTGATTGGGTATGGCCCACCTACATAATGGAGAGCAATCTGCTTTGAAGCCCACTGAGTTAAATGTATATCTCATTCCAAAATACCCTCATGGAAATATCCAGAATAGTATTTAAGTGCATATCTGGGCATTGTGGCTCAGGCAAGGTGACATGAAATTGACCATCATAATCTTCTTAGAATGGAGCATGTGCTATAAATCCATAGAGCCAAGTTGAGGCTGATCCATCAGTGCTCCTCTCTGATTATGTTAAACCAAGGATATCCACGCTTTACTCTCAGAGAAGGCATTTTCTGAAAAACAAAAGCAAAGATAAAAACAACCGACATTTACAACACGCGAATGAATTCTTTTAGAAATAGGAATCGATCTCTGCATCGTGTTAGTCTCTGCGGCTTCACAAGTGAATAAAACACTGTTCTCTGTCCTAAGGAACTGACTTTTATGGACAGAGAGATAAGGAAACAAGTAGCTGTAAAACATTGCAATAACTGCTAAAACGGCAAAACTTAAGGGTGCTGATGGACCCCATTATTTGGGCCTGTCATTAACTTCCCCGTGCTTACTTTCACATGGCTGTCATGTCACTGGCTGCACCAAGCAGTTTTTAAAGAAACAGCCATAAGAAACGTGCCAGGGAGTTGATGGAGTGGAGAGTGTTACGCAGGACGTCCCTACAGCCTCATATGTGTCCCCTTTACAAAGGGCTTGGGCGAGAAGCATCTTGATCTCTGAAGACAAAATAGCGTGCTCCCCATAGCAAATGGCGGCTCCTGCCTCAAGGACACAATTAATTCTACAAGGGTTTATGTATGTATGTTTCCTTTGAAAGATGAAAAAGCCAAAGTTGAGGACCATCTCCAGCAGCCCTCAGGACAAGGCAGCATCCATTTTGCATACTGGCTATACCTCAGTGTGTGCCTGCTCTCTCTCTCTCTCTCTCTCTCTCTCCTTTCATTTTTCCTTCCTTAGATTANAGCGTGCTCCCCATAGCAAATGGCGGCTCCTGCCTCAAGGACACAATTAATTCTACAAGGGTTTATGTATGTATGTTTCCTTTGAAAGATGAAAAAGCCAAAGTTGAGGACCATCTCCAGCAGCCCTCAGGACAAGGCAGCATCCATTTTGCATACTGGCTATACCTCAGTGTGTGCCTGCTCTCTCTCTCTCTCTCTCTCTCCCCCCTTTCATTTTTCCTCCCTTAGATTGTTTTTTAAGTTAATTGTATTTAATGTTTTATTGTCAGTCAATTCAATTTTTAAAAAAATTTTTAATGTTTATTATTTTTGAGAGAGAGAGAGCGTGAACAGGCAAAGGGGAGAGAGAGGAAACACAGAATCTGAAGCAGGCTCCAAGCTCCGAGCTGTCAGCACAGAGCCCGACGCGGGGCTCAAATTCATCAGCTGTGAGATCCTGACCTGAGCTGAAGTCGGAGGGATGCCTAACCGACTGAGCCACCCAGGCGCCCCTGTTGTCAGTCAATTCAAACCCATCGTAGAAAGACAGACGAAATTAGGTAGATGTATAGACGGATGGATGGATGGACAGACGGTGAGACAGATTTTCCTTCGAGGAAGGTTTGATGCAGTCAAGCTGGGGACACAACAATGAAGCTGAGTGGCTCTTGGCTGGTGGGGAAGAAGGGCCGTGTCCACCTGGGGTAGGTAGGGCAGAGGGATGGGGAGTCTGGATGGCACTAATCTTTGCTGAGCAGAGCTAATTAAATAAGTGGCTTTGTAATCACATCATCTGGTTAATGCACTCCAGAACGGCCCCGTATACTTGGGTCATTATGTTGATGAAAGCTTTTTGAAAACAACAAGAAAAGCCATCTCCTGATGCTCACCCTGTAATTATCCCTTTCTTGCCTACCTCTTGCTGCTTTTGATAAGAGCCATTAGGGTAATAATTACAGACTCGACTAACGTATTAATAACTCTGTGGATGTCCACTTCTTTATGCCTCTGTGAGAGACCGAACTATGCTCACCTTTTTAATGTCCTCAGTCACAGGCTGTGTCAGACTTTTATTAATGATCTGCTCCAGCTGTCCACACTGCAGCTAGCTGCAACTGTGCACAGTGTGTAGAAACAAAGCCTTTTCATTTTGCTCACGGTCATTTCCCTTTTTAGGAACTTGAAATGAAATACTGTGTTTATCCTGTATATCCTAAGAATGTACGTCAGCTGCAAAGCCTGAAATAGACACGGTTTCGCTGCCCTAAATATTTGATTCTTGAGTCAAGTTATTATAATTGCTAGACATCCTTTCTTAAATATAGTAGGGCAGTCAGTTAGAACTGCACATTTGAAATAAACACCATGTTCAGATGCAGCAGTTTCTATTGGATTTTTTTTTTTTTATAATATCCTCAAGCTTGGTGAGTGCAATGGAACAATGAGATATTTAAAGTCATCTAAATGACTTTATTCATTTAAAGTCATGCAGCCTTTAGGGGGACGTGACAAAGACGTCCTTGGGATAAGAGAAGGTGTTTCTAGTAGTGAAGGGGTATCGTTAGGACAGAAGACAAACTGTCACACGCCCTTTTGTAAAACCATCCTTAATCAGCCATTGCTTCTGCCCTACGGCTGCTGTCGCCCTGATAAGTGGTTTCAGATTCAGCCGTGAAGGCAAATACGGTTACCACAGACAAAAGCACATATTAGGGGACCGAACTGCCTTTGAACTGTTTGATAACTTATCTTCGGCGAGCAGGGCACTGAGCTAAAGTCGCAAGGCTTTTCTGACATCTGCAGAAAGAGCCTTGGGATAAAAATACCCCCAAGCAGGCCTGCTTGGTACATACTGCAGTTCGGGGGAAAAAATAAAGAAATCAAAGTTCATGTGTGTGTTTCAGGTGTACTTAGAGGTGTGAAATGTCCACGGCTCAGCCTTCTTTATGGTTAGGATTCAGTCTCGTTATCAGACTGTCTGCCTTTAGAAAGGGGCCTTTAGGGCCCAATTTTGCAATTTAATTTTGAAAGGAGCTCGATGTAGTTTGATGAGTCTGATCACATGAAATTAAACTAAGGAGGAGACAGAAATACAATTTGTTCATTTGAAGAAGGCGCAGTGAAGGGAGTTTTCTGGTGACTGTTTTGAGGACAATGGTGAAGGTTTAAAAAACACAGAAAATGTATCTGTGTCCTTATCATATATCGGGGGGGAGGTAGGCAAACAGAAGGGGCCCAGCGTGATAAAGATTGATAACACATCAACTTAACATCCAATACACCTCGCTTTTCCTCCATCAGTACTTAATGTAGTCAACAAATATTTATCAAAAACTGACTACCTATCTAGTAGTTTCTGGAACAATAAAGGAGATTAGGACAGGCATTTTTTTCTGCCCAAGTTTGCACAAACAGGTGGGGAAAAGATTGCAGTGTCTTGAGCGAAACTCCCCAGAAGCCAACAGGGGACTGGATGCTCAGAGACTGGGCCCCTCTCCCAGCCCACCCCATGGGAGAGAGGACACCCCCAGAGGGTGCTTCCTGCAGAGGCTGTCTTTGTTTCTTGTTTGTTTGTTTGGTGGGGGGGCAAGGGGAGAGGGAGGGAGAGACAAGCCCAAGCAGGCTCCACACGGTCAGCACAGAGCCCTATGCGGGGCTCGAACTCGGGAACCATGAGATCATGACCTGAGCCGAAATCAAGAGCTTAACCATCTGAGGCCCCCGGGCACCCCCGCTCAACCACGCTGCTCAGTTACTGGCTGATGACCCACATGTGCCAATGCAAGGACCCTTTCCTATTTTGATTTATTTATATATTTGTCTATTTCCCGATTTATTTTCCTTCCTCGCACTTCCCCACACCCATCTCTCCTGCCCTCACTGTCAGCAACGATTCAATTCTGGTTAGTTTTTGCCTTTGCATATCTTCATGCTCTGTGTGTACTCTTGCTATGTATGCATGCATTTTAATTTCTCCAAGGGGCATTGTTTTTATATCCTATTCTGTTTCCCACTTTGTCATCATGCGCCATGTTAATATGAATCATCATGCCACACGTCCATTAGTCCCAACTGCTGCCTAACCCTCCCCCTCTCTCCATACACTGTCCTCATGATGGATCTGCAGGTGATCTGACTCCATCCCACCATGCATGAATGTCCTTGGGAGGTGCTCTGAGAGCATCTAAGATACATGCATTTTTTTTTTTTTTTTACTAAAAACTATGTCACTAGTATTTTCTAACACATGTCTTAGAGATAATACCAAAGATGTAAAACACAGAATCTTTTTCCTCTGTAAACTGCCGTATAGTTGGGGTGGGGAGGAGGGTATGTGATCGAAATACTCTAATAAAATAAATACTTCGATAAAAAGAGGAAAAGTTAAATAAATAACTGATAAAAAACCAGAGTGCTAGATAAAAAAAATTCTCCGATGTAAGAGAAAGTAATTGGCCCTTGTCAAGAACTTACCATAGGCTAGGGTTTTTTTTTTCTAAGAATTTCCCAAGCACTAAACTACCTTCCTGCTAAGTAAGGGAGAGAGTGAGAGATTTCCAAGGGCAAAAGCTAAGAAGCTTGTTTGGAAAAAACAAGATTTTTTTAGGAAGACAGAATTTTGGAGGGCACCTGGGTGGCTCATGAATTAAACCCCCAACTTCAGCTCAGGTCATGATCTCACAGTTCCTGGGGTCGAGTCCCACACTGGGCTCTGTGCTGACAGCTCGGAGCCTGAGCCTGCTTCGGATTCTGTGTCTCCCTCTCTCCCTGCCCCTCCCCTGCTCATGCTCCACTCTCTCTCAAAAATTAATAATAAACATTAAAAAAATTGTTTTTAAAACATGGAAATTTTTCAAGCATAGCTAGGGGGCAGAATGAATTTATAGTCCGAGCAAACCTAAAGAATAAAGGGTTGTTGTTCAAAACATGCGGGACATTTGAGGGAACAGAAATTAGGACCCTTTGAGGCTGTACACAGGAAACATAAGGGGTAGACATTTCTTAGAAATACACAGCACGTGATGTATCACTTAATGTTGCTTTAAATTATGAATAGAGATGGTTTCCTATTAAATATCTGTTGAACCACTAATATGGGCCATGTGATAGCCTAAAATCTGGGATCCCAGAAATGAACCAAACAGCCTGAGGCAGGCCATTATCCTCCTGAAATCTACATGCTAGTGGGTAAAAGTAGACGATAAATAAGTAAAAAGTGGGGGTGCCTAGGTGGGTCAGTTGGTTGAGTGTCTGACTTCGCCCCAGGCGGTGATCTCATACTTTGTGAGTTCGAGCCCTGTGATAGGCTCAGTGCTGACAGCGTGGAGCCTGGAGCTTGCTTCAGATTCTGTGTCTCCCTCCCTCTCTCTCTCTGCCCCTCCTCCATTCATACTCTGTCTCTCACTCTCCAAAACAAATAAAGTTTAAAAATAATAAATAAATAGATAGATAAATAAATAGGGAGCAGACAAATAAGCAAATCGAATTAGAAATATCTGATAACATGCACTTGCTTTCATGATATCCTAGTATGGATTAGAAAGACCTGCCCCCTTGGGGTGGACAAAGTAGAGAAAAGAGGTACCACTTCGCCTGTGATGAAAAGCATATCTACTCAATAGCACCTTTTACTAATACCAAGGCGCCGTTCCTCTAGCATGTGGGAGGAATCTGCGGGTCAGATTTCAGCACCCTCACCCTCATGGCTTGGAGCCATGGCGATGCCCAAACCACCCAGCTCAGAGGCAGCCCACACAAGGAAAACAGTGCCGGAGGGTCGATGTGCTAACGTGACCTGGGGTGTTCTCGCTGATATAGGTGATATTTGTCCTGAGATCTCAGAGCTGGGAAGGAGCCAGCTACACCAAGATGAAAGAGCAGCATTCTCGAAAGTGGCGCTAATGAGACCAAGTGCCCCAGCCCAGGGCTACTGTGGCTCATAGAACTAAAGGCCAGGGTCTCAAGGAGAGAGGAGGCCTGGTTATGTGAGTTAATTCAAGAAGGAGGTTAGTAAGAATCTGTTGAACAAACTGGTTTCTATGTAAGATATAAAGCACACATACAAACATTGAGGCTGTGAAACCCTGACTTATGAAATCAAGATCCTGGAATGTTATCATTGAAAGAGACCTCATAGTTGAAGCATTTTTCTTATTTTTTAAAAAAATTTTTAATGTTTATTTATTTTTGAGAGCGAGACAGAGTGTGAGCAGGGGAGGAGCAGAGAGAGAGGAAGACAAAGAATCCAAAGCAGCTTCCAGGCTCTAAGCTGTCAGCACAGAGCCCGAAGTGGGGCTCAAACCCACGAATCGTGAGATCATGGCCTGAGCCGAAGTCGGACGCTCAACCGACTGAGCCACCCAGGCGCCCCACATTTTATTTATTTAAGTAGGGAAAAAAAGAATGATAGAGGATAAAAATATGGACCCAAAACATAAAATAATATTAGAGCTGGTTAGTAAAAGAGCAAGATAAGAGGACATTTAAAACAAAAATATACCCTTTCTAGAGAAATGGACAAGTAACAAGTTCGAAATCTCAAGAGTAAAACAAATGTAATTACTTAATTTTTCTATACCTGAACGTATTAGACATCACAGACTCCATTTTATTAGGAAGTAGAAAATTGACTGAGGTCCAATTGGTGACTCTACTCCCCTCTTTCTGGTGCTTTTTCTAAGTCCCAGGACATATGTGCCATCTGAAGCCTCTGGCAGTGCTGGGGACAGAGAGAGGTGGGGGGTCCCACCTTTACTTACCGCTCATTGCCACCTTTGCACACTGGTGCATATGGCAAGCTGCTTGTTCTCCCCTGGTGAGGACCTTCCGTGGCGGCCCTTGGAGCTTGTCTGAACTTCCTTTAGGCCCACGGGAAATGTTCTGTACCTTCCCGTGTCACTCAAGGTGAGTGGATTCCGTAAAACTGACCTAGGCTTTCAGCCCCATCGCTTGGTCTGATGGTCTTTCTCATGCTATCTCATTCACAGGGGAGACCAAGGTCTTTCCCACTTCCTGACCTTAGTCCCTGACTCTTCCACCCTTTGTTCCTCAGTCCCTGTGTTGAGATTCTCCACCCCCCTTTCCCTGGGGGCCACCAGCTTCTCTGCTCTCTTCCCTGTTACTTTGCATGTAACAAGTTATGTTGGACTTATTAACTAGTATTCAGAATCTTTCCTTTTACCCCCAGATCACCCAGATATGTCGTCTTTATTGTTTGCATTCTGCTCTGATGGAACTCGCTGCCTGAAAAAGGGAAGTCGATAGAGTAATAAGACGTATTCCTGAAGAAAACTAAGTCCACATTGATCAATAATATAGCCAACCATTTTCCAAACACGTATGACGTATCAAAATAAAATAATGCTTAAGACGAGCTATGTGTTGGGGCGCCTGGGTGACTCGGTAGGTTAAGCGTCTGACTTCGGCTCAGGTCATGATCTCATGGTTCGGGGGTTCGAGCCCCTGTCAGGCTCTGTGCTGACAGCTCAGAGCCTGGAGCCTGCTTCTGATTCTGTGTCTCCCTCCTTCTCTGACCCTCCCCTGCTCATGCTCTCTTTCTCTCTCTCCAAAATAAATAAAACATTTAAAAAAAAAAAAAAGACAAGCTATATGTTGTTCAACCCTGTTGCAACTCCATGTAACCTAATATGTCTTAAATGTTTTGTAACTATATCTCTTAATTATAAACTGCTTCCCTCAATTGCAGATACACATTAGTATAGATAATGGATAACTAGATAATGTATGTGCATTTCTCTAAAATTAGATTAAATATTGAGCCCAGGCACTCACACAACAACCCACATATACCCTAATGTAGCGAAGACTTTGTGATCTGCTGGGATGTTCACCTAAGCCAGATGACAGAGGGGAGTCCTTGTTTACAGGACAGTGCTCTAGTTCTTCAAAGAGCATACAGGGCTGAGTCCTTTACCTGGTGTGACATTTCAACTATGTGTTGAACCATGAGAATTAAGAGAGTTTGGAATAGTCAAACAAACATCACTTTCATCAAGTCATAGCTACAGAAAAGTTAGCCCGACAAAAATCACAGGGTCCTCGCCTCTATTCCCAGGAAGTTAACTGGTCTAGGTATTTCCCCACCAACGTGGTCAAACATTTCCCATATTAAGTTGAGCACATACTGGAAACTATATTAATCACCAAAAATAGTAAGAGAAAAAAAAACAAACAAACACCAGACTAGTTGGAGAAACAAACAGGGAAATCCAATTAAATCCAATGTAAAATGTCTATAACTCCATGATTGTGTGGATCATAACAGACGGGCTATATATGCCAACTAAAGTTGGAGAATTCTCAGAGAAAGGCTAATATTTGAATGGGCTTTAAAGGATGAGTAGGAGTTTGCTAAGAATGAACAAGGTGAAATCTTCTTGTTCAGGTTTTCTTTAATCTTTTTATGACATTGAACCTCTTCAACAGTCTGGTGAAACCTATAAACTCCTTTGCAGAATAATGACTTTTAAGCATTAAAATATGATATGATATTGAAATGCATGAAAGCAAGTTAATACCTAGACTTACAATTATATGGTTTTTAAATGTTGCATTAAAATACAATTTAAAAATATTCAAAAAATTGTAATATATCACCTATGTCAATGTGTTAATAGATCTTATTAAACACAATCTACTAGCAGGGATCTAACAAGTATATTTTTAAAATAGTGGTTAGGATACACAATTGTCTCAAGTTATCTACCATAGTTGTAATGTGATATAGAGAAAAAAAATCTATGCTCAGGGTGCCTGGGTGGATTAGTTGGTTTATCAGACTTAATTTCTGCTCCGGTCATGATCCCAGGGTGGTGAGATCGAGCCCCACATTGGCTTGGCACTGGGCGTGGAAGCTGCTTAAGATTCTCTCTCTGTCCCCCTCTGTTCCTCCCCAGCTCATATGCGCACTCACGTGTACTCTCTCTCACTTTGTCTCTCTAAAAAAGTTTTTTCTATGTTCTGTTATTAACAAAGTCACAAGCTATTACTAATACTATTGCTGTGATGTGTTGTGAAATTTGTTGGAAAAAATGGTAAATTTCAGGTGATGTGAGTGAAAGTAAATAAGAAAGTATTCTTTTTCAAGCTCACAAGACTTCCATCTACAGACGCATTGGGAATTTGGGGACCCCAGATCAAAGACTGCAGTGCTGGAAAGACTGACTGACTGGCAAGTGCAAACATCTGGAAACCAGGAGACACCTTGATGAGACTTGTAGGAGAGAGAATTTGGCCTGGTTAGAGCTCTGAGTGTGAATAAATGGACCAAGATGAAACCAGCTTATGAAGTCGTGTATGCAGATTAAATCATTTTGACTCTATGTTTTTGACACGGGAAGCCTCAAAATGATTTTAAGCAACAGAGTAGCAATGTCATAATGCTCGAAGTTAAATCTGATATCAAGTTAGGGGATATTCTGTACAATTCTTTGTATCTTTAAAAAGATACAAATTTGAGGAGCCATAGCACAAAAGAGGATATATTTCATTTCCAAATGTTCTAAAATCCATTCTTTTTCTATATGTAGCAAAGAAGTCACAAAGATGAAGATAAGATAACCTGAGGTGACATCGTGGCATGGCCCATAGTGACATTTAGCAATTCTTATGGAAATTTAAGCAGTTTAAAAATATCTGGGGAATGTTTCCACCTGTCCATTTAAGTATTCCGAGAATTTTCTTGAACCTCTGTTGGCTTTCCCTTTAACTCTCTGCTCTTCTATCCTGCATCAAGGAGGGGGGTAGGGGAGTATAAATGCCAAGGGCCTCCTGATCCAAGGGCACACGGTTGACATTTAAATTTCACCAGAAAGAGCAACCTCTTCTAATAAGGGTTAGGCTTTGAAAATATCTATAAAAGAGGGCCCATATACCCTAGACTCATATGTTTAAGAGTTATAAACCAAGCCAAACATTTGTTCAATAAAATGATGTTTGTTTGAACATTCAACTCCTCACTTGACAATATCTCAGAATGGGTATTCAACCGGCTGAGCCACCCAGGCATTCCTACAGAAACTGTTTCGAATGTTCCTAAAGATCAGTAAATCTTCATAACTGTCAGATGATTTGTGGATTTGATTTCTGGAAACAGTAAAAGTCATTTGATTCCTAACAAACTTAATACAGGAGGTCAAAGTTACTCAAACTATCTCCTTCACGGCCTATTGTGTGACTGGCGCCTTATTTTGTTACCATTTTTAATATTATATTGATATTCGTTTTCTCCCCATCTCACAGATGGGAACGTGAGTCTCAGGTATTTGCCCAATGAAACACAACCAGGAAAGGATAGAGACCCAAGTATTTCAGATGCCAAAGTCCATTTTCTTTCCATTAAACTGTAATGTATCTGAAGTGAAATCATTAAGCTAGCAGACAAATGGAAAATTATTATTCTGTGGGGTTACAGTGAAGCCCTTCTCGTCCATGGATAACCGTGTCTAGGTGAAAGTTTAATTGGATAAGGAGTGTGAAATAAGAAATGTCGATGAATATTGTTTGTTTAATGAATCAATTACATTAGATCGAGTGTTACATATCAGATATTTTCTCTGGCATCATTTTTCCACATCCCCAGAGATATTCAATTATTTAGAGATACTTTTATTCATTAAAAATACAGTCCATGCATATTATGTCACAAATCAGTTGTGTGTGTGTGTGCGTGTGCGCGTGTGTGCATGTGTGTGTGCTCTCCATTGACCACTAATTCATCTCATCCTTCAAGCTTGTGTCACTTATTATCGCTTCCCAAACTGTCCCGATTCAAGTTCAAACTGATGCTTCCCTCTTCATACCTCCATGGCTTCCTTCAGAAACATCAATGACAACAATTCCAACAAATGTTTGCATTATTTATTTGGTGGATTGTCTCTCTCACCAGACTCAGAGTACTTAAAGACAGTAACTATGTCTTCTTACTTTGGTTTTCTCCCTATCTATCACAGCAAGAAGTATTTTTTTAAACAGAAATTTTAATCTAGTTGTCATTTATTTTAAAACAGCCTCATTTTGCTGCCCTTATTATTATACCAAATTAAAATTAGATTCAAAACAAAAACAATATTTTCAGAGAATATATTGTGTGCTGGGCACAATGCTTTTTCCATCTCAGCTGGTTTTAATATGGTGATTTTAGATGATTTCATTTTCTTCTGGTCAATGTCCAGCTCTTGCTATGTTGACAGGTATGCATATATGTGCACATGTGTGGTACGTGTGTGTGTGCACATGTGCATGTGTGTGGGTGCATATACTTGTATGTGTGAGTGTGTCATTTGTGTGTGTGCGTATGTGTGTGTGCATGGGTGTGTGTGCGCTTGCACTCCTGATGAGATGGAGGCATTTGTGCCCTGCAGGCACTAAGGTTGGCCAAGTTACTCCTGATCTTCCCACATTATTCCTCTTTGCCATGCCTTCAGCCCCTGGAAGGCACGGTCAGGTGAGCCCACGGAGCTGTAGATGTGGCCATGGCTGCGCCTGTGAGAACATGCTCATCTTCTTGTTGATCAAAACCAGCTTATGACTTTGAAATAGAGCTACAGTATTGAGATTATGTTTTCCTCCTTTATACCTATGGATAGGCTCCCTAATCTTACCGTGAAAACGGTGGGTACAGCCAGCCCTTCTCTGGCTCAACTAAAGAGACTGGCCTTATCAGGGCGGAGGTTCTAGGGACCGAAATGTCTACAGCATGGAAACGGCTCATTTTTTAATCCAATTTTATGTGCCAGCTCTTAGTCAAATGTTGTGCAGGGTAATACATTAGGTAAGATCCTGCTCGCTCAAGTCTAGTTGGGGAGACAGATGTGGAAGCCGATTCTTCGAGTTCCCCTTGGTGAGTGCAGTGAGGGAGTCACGGACAGGAGATTAGGGACATCAGCGCTATGCCAGCCTACACGGCCCTGGGAGGGGATTCCTAGGAACTGATGCCTGAGCTGAGTATTCAACATTAAGAAAGAGCCATTCTGGTAACGATGGGGACAGGAACGAGGTGTAGGGGAAGCCTGACAGAGCAGACACTGGGACAAAGACAGTATTGTGAAGCTGTACAATGTGTGTCATTACATCTAGTTCAGTGCTGATTATATGAAGTGAACACATTGGTCAGTGTCCTCTTTCGTAAACTCTAATAGCAAACGGCTTCAACCACAGCCGGGGTGTAGGCTCCCTTCCCATTTTATATTAGCTGCGTTCCCGGTGTGGGCCGCAGCAGCTGTATCGCCTTTACTCTAGACTCTGGGCTAAAGAAGCAGCCCCTCTGTGCCAAATGCTATTCTCACGGGCGGACGGAGAAGAGCGATGCTGGAATCGTGCAAGTCTCTGAAACTGTCTAGTCAGGCACAAAGCATGGCTTGCTTTCTCTTGTCATCCACTGGCCAGATTGTGCCACCTGACCAAGCCCGACATTATGAAGGAAAGGAATTCTCTTTCACCAGTTAACTCCTGGCCGAGGATGGGGGTGCACACTCCTCTTAAAGGCAGGGGATTCTGGGAAAAGAGAATATAGTAGTCGGAGTCTGGCAGATCTTCAACAGGAGGAGATGGTGTTCTCCTGAAGGATGCCCCTGAGAGCAAACATCAGGGCACAACCCTGGGCAACCTCAGTGACTCCCAGGACTGGGCATTCATCTGCTTTGGGCTGTCTTCATAAAATACCACTGCCTGGGAGACTTATGCAACAGAAATGTTAGAAAGAAAGAGAGGAAGGGAGGAAGGGAGGAAGGGAGGGAGGGAGGGAGGAATGAAGGAAGGAAGGAAGGAAGAAGGAAGGAAGAAAGAAAGAATGGAAGAAAGAAAGAAAGAAAGAAAGAAAACCAGAAAATGTATTTTCTTGCAGTTCTTGAGGCTGAAGTCCTCTCTTCTCAAAAGGACACTATTCCCATCAGGTCAGGGCCCTACCCTAGTGACCTCATCAGTCAGCTGAGTCAATTCCTTAGAGGCCCCATCTCCAAATAAGGCCACACTGAGGCTTTGTCCTTCAACATATGAGTTTGAGGATATAAAGGCTTAGTCTTCAAGATCCCCTTTTAAAATCATACCAAGTAGCTCCAGGCTTAGGAGTCAGAAGCGAAAGTAAGAGGCCCTTTCTCTGGTGCCCCCACAATGGCAGTGAGGACATGCAAACAGGCTCTTGGTAACTTTCCGGTGACTTTCGGGTCAGTGTTCACATCTCCATCATTTGGAATCTCTTGTATGTGGTCTTTTTTCAAACATAGAATCTTTGCCCATATCATTCCAACTTTCTGAAATATCCACTCCATCTTTTTAAATTAACTAATTATCACTTACCTAGCTATTTATGTTTGTGATTTAAGTGATCTGGGGCGCCTGGGTGGCTCAGTCAGTTGAGCATCTGACTCTTAATTTCGGCTCAGGTCATGATCTCACAGTACATGTGTTTGGGCCCTGCATCGGGCTGCACTGACAGTGCGTAGCCTGCTTTGGATTCTCTCTCTCCTCTCTCTCTGCCCCTCTCTGACTCATACACACTCTCTCTCAGAATAAATAAATAAACTTTTAAAAAATAGTAAGTGATCTATTTTATAAAACCCAGTCAACTGCTTCCTCTTCCAATTTAGCTCCGCCAAGGCCCTTATTACTGATTTCACCTTCCTCACAGCTTCCTTGTGGTCACTTTCCCAATCATTGGGTAGTTCTTTATGTATTCGAGTTTCTTCTCTTTCTTAGAACATTAAATGAAGTCATCTCTGTCTCCCAAACTCTTGCACAGGCTCTAACTAGGTCAATGTAAAAAATGCATGAATGAATGAATAAGTGAATGCATAATTAAGAGGGTATCCCGTCTTCCTCCAAGGAAACTTGCATGCTTCATTGGGCCATCCCTTCCTTCTCCAAAATATCCAAAACCACACATTAGTAGGATGTGAGGCATGACCCGGAGGAAGGGAGAAGGGAAAGGAAGAGGAACCTTTGTGCCAAGAGCCCATCAGATGGCTTGGTCATTACTGTCAACTCCATCTTGGCTTCTGCTTCTCGGAGCTCCCACACTCTTGCTGTCTCTGGGCCATCAAAGGCTCTTTCTGCAGCTGGCGATCTAATTAGGCAGCCTGGAGGGCCAGGGAGGATCGGGGCAGGCTCCCGTCTCCTGCTTGGGAAATTGCTCTCCGTTTTACCAGCGCCTTTTGCATTTTGCAGCTCCCAGGGGGTAGAGGGCAGTGCCGGTTGAATTCCTGGCTAAGCCATTTGGCCCAGAGCCTCCATAAAACCTCGGCCCCAGCCTTCCTGACTTGGGCTTTCCTCATTAAACCTGGAGACAGGAGCCTGCTGTTTGGGCCAGCAGAGGCCTAGGTGAGACAGCCTGCTCTCCCTTCCCTGAGGGCCCAGGACCAAAACAGAAGCCAGGGTGGGGTAAAAGAGACCTTGGGGGCCCCTGAAGGGAGGGAGTGAGGTTGCACAGAAAACAGCGATGTGCAAGCCAGAACCCTGATTTCCAAACATGGGCCCCCCTCCTGAGAGTTGGGTGGTCCCCTGCTTAGAAAAGTTCACAGCCGACACCTCCCTCCCACTTAGAACTTGAGCCTGAACCAGTTTTGCATTTTGTGGACGGTCTGTGCAGTACCCGGAGGGCCCAGAGGGCCTTCTTGTTGCATAAGAATTGCTGCGAGGCGCCCTGCACTCCTCGTCTGCAGGGAGAGGGAGGGGCGGGTCATGTGGTTACAGTATCCTCTGGGCATGGGTACAAGATGCTCTCCGGACAGCCTGTAGCAGCCACCGGAGTGGGACTCCTTGCTCCGTGACTGCCCTCAGCAGCGCTCTGAGTTTCCAGGGGAAGCACAGGCACCTCAGACAAGCTGCGTCCCTCCCAGCCTCTGGCTGCCCTGTCCCGCTCTCGGCAGAGTGCTCCCTGCCAGCAAAGTGGGGTCTCCCCGAGTCCTCACCTTTAGGGGACTTCACGGTGCTGGCACAGAGCGCATAGGAATCGGGACAGGCCGAGATGCAGATGCAGACCAGGAACCAGGAGCTGAGGACAGGGGGCGGGGAGCCACATCATTCTAGTGATGGGGGCAGGGGGCAGAGAAGCGCGTCAGCTCCATCACACATTCAGAAACATCCGATGCGCATGCTTCCTGCAAGGGAAGCATCTGAACGAAGGAAAAGGATGCATTTCTCATCTAATACAATGAGCTGTGGAAGGAGCTGCACTATGAGACAGTACAATAACTCTTAGCTCAACTTGAGAGGGAAGAGATCAGAACATAAAGGGGGCAAGGGAGAGCAGCAGCCCCTCCCTGCAGACTCCCAGTAATCTCCCGGCTTCCACTGCATAGGGGAAGGGGTGAGTCCTATGTTTTTGAAGCCGTAAGAGCAGGGCGGCTTCACCGAGGCGCTGGCCCAAGCCACACAGCCCTCCCTTGAAGGGCCAGAAGGAGAGCTTCTCCCCAGCTGTCACTCACCCTTTGCAAGCTGCAAGGGCGCCGGCCACACCTCAGTGCTGTTGTGTGGACCCCACCACAGGGCACGACCTTCCAGCATAGCGAGCACTTAATGGGGTCTAGCGAGAGTTTATGGGTTTTGCACTCTGACAAGCCTGGCCTCCAACACAGCTCCCCCTTTGTGCCTGAGGTCACCTCAGGCAAGTTACTTAGCCTCACTGAATTGTGCTTCTTCAAACGTAAACTGAGGCAGGGATCCCTCTCTTGATGGGTGGCTGAAGGATCCCAGATTATCCTCATGAAGTGATTTGCGCAATACCTGGGTCACAGTGGATGCTAAACCATTGGCAGCTATGTTCGTGGGCGCAGAAATTCATGAATGAAGTAAAAATAGGTACTGCCTGAGGTGTCTCCCCAGCTTTCACACTCTAGGATCTGTATCATGACCTAGTCCTTGGAGTTTAAATCAGGGTCTCTAAAACGTGCCTGAGTGCTTCCTGGAACCCAAGACCTAGGCTGGAGGGGAGCTAAAATGACTCCTGCCTCTCTAATTCCGAGACGCCGTGATTGATTACCAATTCCCCACCCCTGGAGGCTGTGTTTGCTTCTGGAACTCCAGATGAAACCATGCGGTGTTTGACATTAATGTATTTCAGGGTTCTCTAAACAACAAGTAGTTTTCTAAAAGCCATTCAGAAAGAGCAGACGTGCCCAAGAGTCCTGGCTCTGCCCCTAAATTACCATTTTTCCACTTCTACTTAGTATATTTGAGGCACAGCTAATTTTACTGCCTACACCTGTCACCGGCTAGCATCTAAAATAACTGAAAGATAAACAGGTGGCATTGTGTCTGTTTCTATAAATAACAACAGCTACCACTTAGGGGACACTCGTGTAGCCCTTTGTCTAGCGTTGTATAGGTAGTAGCTCCGATTCTCATACGAGCCTCGTTAGGTGAGTCTAAGAGCTCAGAGGGGTTAGGTAATTTCGGAGCGTGATTCAGCAAGAGTCTTTAAGAGTCACAGTTCAAACTGCTTTATCAGGCCTTCCAAGCCCGTGTGTTTTCTACTGTTCTACACAACGCCTCAAATGCACTGAGAAAACACAAACGAGGTGAATACATAGGATACACCTGGCAGTTTGGTGCTGTAACTCCAGCTCTGGAACTTACCTGGGGAGAGAATGGAGCGACCGCATGTGACGTGGCTACACTCCCACATGAAGCTGGGCATCAAAAGTTCTCCTCTAAGGTCATATATATGTGCATATATGAGAATATGTATTTATGATACAGAAAGTTCCAAAGGAAGAGTAAAAGCCTTTTCATACCCACGCTTCCCCTCTCTTGAAAGGTTACCACCGTTGAAAGTTATATACATTCCTATGATATACACTGTTCTATATCTTGCCATTTTTGGAGATCTTTTGGTATGATCACATTAAGAGGGTTTTGTTGGGTTTTGTTTTGTTTTGTTTTTGAGAGAGAAAGTGAGTAAGCAAGTTCACGTACATGTGGCATGAGCGCATGCACTATCTGGGGAGGGTCAGAGAAAGAGACAGACTCTCAAGCAGGCTCCACACCCAGTGCAAAGCCCGACTTGGGGCTCAATCTCATGACCCTGAGATCATGGCCTGAGCTGAAATCAAGAGTCAGATACTGATCTGACAGACCTCCCAGGCACCCCAAAGTTTCTTTTTTTTTTTTAATGATTTTTAAAAGTAATCTCTATGCCCAACATGAGGCTCGAACCTGCAACACTGAAATCAAGAGTTTCATGCTCTACCGACTGAGCCAGCCAGGCGCCCCACAAGTTCACATATTTTTTAAAAAAGATTCCCTACCTTTCCAGGATGTGCCACAAGTCATTTAAGCAGTCTCATATTGATCAACACCTTATTTTATTTCAGGTTCTGTTTGTTTGCTGTTTACTTTTGAGAACAAGGTGCAGTGAATATTCTTTTGTGGAAAACATGTGCAAGTGTTAATGGAAGGTAACTTTCCTAAATAGTGGCATTGCTATACCCAAAGTAAGCATGGAAAACAAACAAACAGACAAATGTTTATTGAGGGAAGGGAGGAGATTAAGTGAAAGGAAGATGTTATGAACTCAATGTCTGTGTCCTCATCCCCAAAGTCACATGCCGAAGCCCTAACTGCCATTTTGAAAATATTTGGAGGTGAATCCTTTGGAAGGTAGTCAGGTTTAGATGAGGTCATGAGGGTAGGACCCCCATGATGGGCTCAGTGTCCTTATAAGACAAGGAAGAGTGTCCAGAGCTTTAAATTTAAATTTTAAGGGGCGCCTGGGTGGCTTAGTCGGTTAAGCGTCCGACTTTCACTTAGGTCATGATCTCACGGTTCGTGGGTTCGAGCCCCGCGTCGGGCTCTGTGCTGACTGCCAGCTCAGAGCCTGGAGCCTGTTTCAGTCTGTGACTCCCTCTCTCTCTGACCCTCCCCTGCTCACACTGTCTCTCTCTCTCTCTCCCCTAGAAATAAATAAAACATTTTAAAAAAATTTTAATTTTAATACATGTTATCAAATCATCATTTCACCAAACACAACCAGACTGCTCATATGTTATATTCTCACCAGCCTTGCTATCATCAAATGTAACTGAGACAAAGGATGAGAAAATAAGGAAGCAAGCCCCAAAGGTAAATGGGGAAACTGAGGCCTGGGGCCAGTCTATGACCAGTATCCTGCCAAGAGATAGCTGAACTCATGCATTAAAACATTGAAAACACACGGAGGATGGTGGGGGAGAAGAAGGGGAAAAATAGTGGGGGAGAGGGAGAGAGGCAAACCATGAGAGACTCTTGAATTCTGAGAACAAACTGAGGGCAGATGGGGTGGAGGGGAGGGGAAGGGGGTGATGGGCATGGAGGAGGGCACTTGTGGGGATGAGCACTGAATGGTATATGGAAACCAACTTGACAATAAACTATTTTTATTTTTTTTAAATAATTTTTTTAATGTTTTATTTATTTCTAGGAGAGAGAGAGAGAGAGACAGCGCGAGCAGGGGAGGGTCAGAGAGAGAGGGAGTCACAGACTGAAACAGGCTCCAGGCTCTGAGCTGGCAGTCAGCACAGAGCCCGACGCAGGGCTCGAACCCATGAACCGCGAGATCACGACCTAAGTGAAAGTCAGATGCTTAACCGACTAAGCCACCCAGGCGCCCCGACAATAAACTATTTTTAAAAAAACACTGAAAACACACACACAGAGGAATATACACACATATACACAATGCACACATACACACATGTATATCTGTGTGTACACACAAATTTATGCATGCTCTGAATACCACTGGAAACAAATATATCCAGCATGCAAATTATTATTTTTCTTAAGGGAAGAAAAATTGGTTCCTTGGAGAAAAGCGTATGAGAAAGACTCATTTTCACTCTTTCTTCTTTTGTTCTGTTGGAATTCTGTCCACACACAGGCATTACCTAGTCACAAAGTAAGTAAGTAACGTGAAAAGAATCTCAGAAAAGAACATTACAAATGCACCTCACCTGTGATTCAGCAATTTTCACTCCGGAAATTTATTTCACAGCTAAGCTCAACCAGCACCAGCGTATGTACAGAATGAAGTATATTTAGAATTATTCCCAGAAGCATTGCTTGTAATGATGAGAGATTAGAAATAGCCAAAATGTACCTCAATATGGACAAGTGAAAGCAATATTGTACACACTTAAATGCTTGGCACTCACAGCAAAGACTGAATAATTTCATGATATATTGATACGGACATTTCTCAGAGGTATGCTATTAAATGAAAAGGTGAATTGTGGAAATATGTATGTGATAGCTACCATTTGTATAGAAAAGCAGTCCAAAATTCTGGCCATGTGCATGCATGTTTGACAAATAGAGTGTACAGATAAGTATGTTATAGATCATGCAAATAAAACATATATCATAGTCTACACACCAACAAGCAAACACACACATTTTTAAAAGCTTTCTTTAAAGTTTATTTATTTTTGAGAAGGAGAGACAGAATGCTAGCAGGGGGAGGGGGAGGGCAGAGAGAGAGACACAGAATCCGAAGCAGGCTCCAGGCTCCAAGCTGTCAGCACAGAGCCCGATGTGGGCTTACAAGCCATGAGATCACGACCCAAGCCGAAGTCAGACACTTAACTGACTGAGCCACCCAGGTGTCCCCCCAACACATGTATACCCATATACATATCCTTGCATTAGAATCAAGCACCTCTGAGAAGACACCCAAGCAGTAGATAACGGTAGATGTCTCTAAAAATTGGGTGACAAGTAAGTAAAAAATGAGGAGTCTTTTACTCCATAGTCTTATGTTCCTACCGAACCCAAAATATAAATGAATAAATTAAAATTTGGGAGAAATGTGTACGGGCCAAACATCCAACTCAGAACTCTGCACTCACTTCCTAATAATGCCATCTCACTGACAGAGTTTTTCCTGGTGGTCAGTTTTGCAAAGCGGCATGTGAGAGAAGGGCACTCTCGAAGGTTGATGAGAGGACCCCATGGAGGAGTGAGGTGCTTCACAGAACGCCTGAGCCGGGATGTCAGCAGGAGTCTGCATGGACGTCTGATCTGGTTTCTGCCCCAGGTGGCTTTGTTGAATGATGTTTCCCTTCCGACACCTACAAATTTGATATTTGCCGTCACATACTCATGAAGAGGAATGGCCACTTCGCACTCCTCGAGAGTGGAGGAGTCGTAAATACCCCAGTGTTCTGTAGCCGAATATTTGCAGGTGGCTTTGGAGGGAGAGATTGGCACCCTCCCAAATGGTGTGTTACTTTTAATCCCCCTTCATCTACTGGTGCTTGTGTGAGCTGGAGTGCCTATCCTAAATGAAATGGTATCCCCCACCATTTATGTAAACGATTCAAATAACATTTAATGCTTATTTAATGCCTAATATATATATATATATATATATATATTCTTGGAAATACATGATATCTTAACTTCTCAGGGCAGTAAACACACGAAGACATAAATAACTCAGAAAGGGCTGCTGACGAGTGAGGTCGTGAGAGGCG
>NW_027551571.1:7850001-7907070 GCF_008692635.1 Crocuta crocuta | reverse complement strand
AGAGGCGGGGAACCTCTCTTAATGCATGGGCTCTTGTGTGCAGATCTCATATATTTATGTGTGCTATTCATAGGTCTTTTCTACTTCCTTCAGATTCTTGGCCCTGTTCCAGAGCGTTAAATTGATCTTCAGTTAAGAGATTTTTCACACATTTGTATAACTCCAGGTCTTAGACACCAAATTCAAACACGCTTATACTTTCAATGTAGCAGCTTAAATTTAACACAGTAAACATTTTATTAGATTTATTTTCTTTCCTCTCCCTCTGCCTTACTTCTTCCCTTCTGTGTTAGTCTACTCCGGCTGCTCTAACAAGATACTGTAAAGTGGGTGGCTGAAACAACAGACATTTCTTTCTCACAGTTCTGGAGGAGAGGAAGTCCAAGATCAAGGTGCTGGAGGATTCGGTTCCTGCTGCGAGCCCTCTTCCTGCCTGCAGACATCTGCCTCTACTGTAGCCTCCCAGGGTGGGGGAGGTGACATAAAGAGGCTCTGGACACTCTTCCTCGTCTTATAAGGACACTGAGCCCATCACGGGGGTCCTACCCTCATCACCTCATCTAAACCTGATTACCTTCCAAAGGCTTCACCTCCAAATATTTTTAAAATGGTGGTTAGGGCTTCGGCATGTGAATTGGGGATGAGGACACAGACATTGAGTTCACTCAGACATCTTCCTTTCACTTAATCTCCTTCCTTCCCTCAATAAACATTTATCTGTTTGTTTTTCATGTTCTCAGGGTCTTCATCTAGGCCCTGGAATTATGGCTCATTTCAGGACACACAGAGAACCCGCCCTCAAGAAGCCCACAGCCCAGTGGGAAGACAAGACCCACGAACTCTGCGGCGGTGAAGCAGTTGCTCTGGCGGAAGCATCCCATCAGAAGACCTTGAGGAGGGCAATTTGCTCCGTGGAAACAGTAGGGGAAGGAACGTGATTCGGGAGCTTGGAAGTACAGGTGGGATTCCAGATAACGAGGTGGAAAAGAGTATGACATTAAGCAAAAGCACAGAGACGCAAACATGCGTGCTTGGTAAATCCACGGAACAGAGCACAATAGGGTGCTTGGTTGGGAGACAGAAGCAAGGGGAAGGGGGAGCAGTTTTCAGTAAAATTGAAATAGTGGGTCCAGTTTGTCAACAAGTCCATTTTCTACACAAGAACATACGTCAATCCCTTGTAATTTTTAGATGATGGTCCTAGGCAGTGCTTATCGAAAAGTCCTATTTGGAAACCCAAGAAGATCTGAGATTACAGAGTTCTTACCAGTCAACGGCGAAGACAGCTTTTAGCTCCACTCCCAGATTATCTTTCCTCCAAGACTTGCCCCCACAGTGCACCCCCCGCCCCCTCCCATGCCTGTTCAGAAGCAGATAGCACCTTGGTCGGTCTCTTTTCCCTGCACGCAGGGACTGTTGCTCTTTAGTCTTATCACTCACACCTCTCTAGGCTCTCCTGCGGGTCCACCCTGCGAGCTCTGCTCTCCCCTCGACTTCAGAGAGAACTTTCTCTTCCTTGGTTTTCAGAGCTGGGGAAATCCTATCACTCCTAAGAACTGAAAGGCCTAGAAGTTAAGGGCTACAATGGAAACTCCTTACGGTGGAGCGAGCCTCTTGACCTTGGTTAGAGACTATATTAATGCTTTCCCTCTGTGTTTGATCTTTAAATTCTTATTAAATGAAATCAGGTAATGATTACTCTTTTTAGAAATTGAAAACACTGATACACATTCTTTTTTTTTAATAGTTTATTGTCAAGTTGGTTTCCATATGACGCTCAGTGCTCATCCCCACAAGTGCCCTCCTACACATTCTAAGAAACACAAGCTAGACTATAACTATGCCCTCTCTCCCCTCTTGATGTAGAAATTTCAAAGTTACAACAACAACAAAAAAAAACCATGTTTAGCTTTCTTTTCCATCATTTCTAATATATATGTTGAGTGGCTTATATAGTCACATATTTTTTTTTCATATAATGTCTGTTCTTCTAGGAATCTGCTTTGAGAAAATAATTGGAGTGCAATCAACTTATGAGCACCCCACTGTCCCAAAAGTTGGGACCCTACATTTCTGCCTACTCAGGAGTAGTTGAATTGATTTATGTAGAGCCATTAAGAATTATCATTTGGGGAAATGATGACAACATAATTTTAAATGAAAACCTGAGAGGGGCGCCTGGGTGGCTCTGTCGGTTGGGTGTCCGGCTTCGGCTCTGGTCATGATCTCCCGGTTAGTGGGTTCGAGCCCCATGTCAGGCTCTGTGCTGACAGCTAGCTCAGAGACTGGAACCTGCTTCAGATTCTGTGTCACCCTCTCTCTCTGACCCTCCCCTGCTCACGCTGTCTCTCAGAAATAAATAAAACATTAAAAAAATTATAAATGAAAACCTAAGAAACAGTAGTATACTAGATATTGATCTATAAGCATTGAGAAAATGGTAGAGAGGAAGACTACAAAATGTTAGCCATAGCTACAGCTCAGTGCGATGTTATGCATGACTTTTATTTTCTTCTTTACAGGAAGAAGAGACATTAGATCAGCATCAGGAAGGAAGACCAGGTGTGTGCCAGGCAGGAGATGCTTAGGCTGTAGCTCAACCTTAAAACTGAATAGTAAAGGGTCACCTGGGGGGCTCAGTCTGTTGAGCCTCTGACTTCAGCTCAGATCAAGATCTCATGATTCGTAAGTGTAAGCCCTGCGTCGTTGGGCTCTGTGCCGACAGCTCAGAGCCTGGAGCCTGCTTCGGATTCTGTGTCTCCCTCTCTCTGTGCCCCTCCCTTGCTTGTGCTCCGTCTCTCTGTCTCAAAAATACATAAAGGTTAAAAAAAAATTTTTTTAACTGAATAATAAAGACAAAGGGCATGTGCTTAATGGGACCCAGGCTGAAGGCCCCAGGGACACATATGATGGCCAGCAGCAGGGAAGGAAGGAGCACAGTTACTCAAGATATCAACAAAACAGAGGACACAAAAACAGACCTATGTTCCTGAAGGCTTAAAATGACTTGAGGCAAATAAAGAAAATCAGTGATGCTAGAAGATTCCGGGTCTGGGATCCCAGTTCTAGATACATTTGCTTCATGGATTCCAACAAAGTCTTTCATCCCTCGTTTATGCCAATTTTGAGAGAGACTCCATTCCTACAGTTACATGCTGTTCGGCCTTTCTGGAACAGTGATATTGCTTCATGAAAAAAAGTTCTGACTTCACAGTGGCTACCATAAGAGGAAGGGCTAGAAAAATCATTTTTAAAGTGATTTTTGCATGTTCTTTGGCAACTTTGCTTTGTTTAAAAAATTATCTAAGTATTAAAATAATGGAAATTTTAGGTTTTGCTATTATGAGCTGAAAACAGGGCTTTGCTGAAAAAATTAAGGACAATTCTGGTGTGAATCCTATGTTTATTGTTTTAAAAGCACTGTGCTAATACCAAAAGAATGTATTTCTGGTGGGAAGTGGTATATTTCCATGGCTTCAGGGAATTTGACTTCTGTCCTAAAAATATATTTCCTTAGATATTATAAACAAAACACCTTAAACAATAAAAAAATGAAAATATGGTCAAAAACCTACAGCAAACAGCAATATTTTACATCCTTATTAGTTAAAGACACTAGATCTATAAGAAAAAAATGAACATCCACAGACTAGTCCCGCCAAAAAAGTGTGCAAGTTCTATAAAAGGCAGTTTCCAAGAGAAGATTTGCATATGAAAAATGCAAATATAAATGCTAACCTTGCTAATGATCAAAGGGAGGAGTAATGACCTATCAGTAAAACAAAATTTGCTCCTAGTACGTGGAATGTGTTGTGGAGTTTTTCATAGTAAGATTTGATGCTGGTGAGTATAAAGTACAATGAACATCTCTACAACCCCCTGGTATGGCACATTGCTGAGTTGGGTCTGTGGCACAATTTAAACTGGGCTTGAAACTAGTCATAAGAATGTTTGAAATTTGTTATTTGCAAAAGCACAAAGAGATGCATAAATCCATGTAAGTAGCTGCTCATGATGGCATTTTTGTAATAGCAAAAATCATCAAAACAGAGGGCATCCTTGATTTTGTAAATTTCTTTATTTAAAAAAAATTTTTTAATGTTTATTTTTGAGAGAAAGATAGACAGACAGCATGAGCAAGGGATGGACAGAGAGAGGGAGACACAGAGCCTAAAGCAGGCTCCAGGCTCTGAGCTCTCAGCACAGAGCCTGATGCGGGACTCGAACTCATGAACCGCCATATCATGGCCTGAGACAAAGTTGGACGCTCAACCAACTGAGCCACATGGACGCCTGGGGAATCTTCCATATTCAGGGGACTAAGAAGAGTGAAGTGTTTTGTCCAAGATCATGTGGCAAGTGTGTAGTGTCAAAGACAAACCAGACAGTAGCAAATCCATAAGGTCAGATGCTAAACAGTAATGACTATTCAAATAGGCAAGTCATGAGTGTCCAACATGAACTGAACTCAACTTCTATTTGCTGAAAGGTGTCTGGGTGTTTGGAAGGCACAATGAGGAACTAGGGAACGGGTGGGCAGGGCTCAGTAGAGTCAAGGAAGGTGAGAATTACAGAAAGCCAGGAAAGATTGGGTTGGTCGATGTGAAACTCATCTGGGATCCTAACTGGGGCTTATGGATGCTAGGCTCCTCCCCAACCACAGAGGCTGGGCATCGGGGACCCAGTCTTCAGGTGGTGGCGGAAAAACATAATCTATTCTCTTAGCAGCCTTGAGCGTCCCAGAAAGCCACTTTGAGGAGAGCTAGCATTATGCCAGAGATGCAGCATGGGGCTATTAGAAACTATGTGTATGTTTTTCAAGTCTTTACAGGTCAAGGGTGAAGTCTAGACACTGAGTGGAGCAGAGGGTTTGAGGGAGCCTGGCTAGAGTTTGGTCAATGAGAGTCTTTCCCCAAGCAAGCTCCAGAATAGAACCCAGTTCTCCTGTCCCCTGTTCTAATACTCCTCCTGCTTTGAGTACCAAGAATTTTCTGACCTGAATGGGAACTTCAACCAGATCAGAAAGGATAAGAATGATAAGGAGATGATAAGGAGAAATAAAATATTTGCCCATGAAAACAGTCTCCCCCTCAGCCATACCCCATTTTACTGGATCTGGATTAGAATGCTCAAAGCCAGTCTTTCCTCCTGAGTGGGGCATTTCCATCTGTTCTGTGGGGTTAATGTTCGAGTCTGAGTATTTAGTGGGTTGAAATAAATTATGCCTGGTAGTCTCACCACAAAACTGTCAGTAAATTATCAGTTTAAATGTATGCTACATATAAAATCCTGGGTGGTTCAATCTCTCACAGAGCTGGCCAGTGAAGTGCTTTCTTGGGTATTGATTTCCTCAGCTCGCCTTGAGCAGATGTATCACTCAGGAATCCTCTGTTGGTCAAGAATCTGAGAACAAATAGCACTGTAGAGCTGTTTTGTGTCTTCAAAACTTGATGGGATCAAGAACTTTCTGGGATCACAGTAAAACTAGGGAAATCCGAAAAAAGAAAAAAAAAAAGCCAGCATTGACTTTGTAAAAACAGTGTCTTTCCCACCCAGTTACTTCACGTTTAGCCATCGCTGACAGCTTCTTCCTTGTCACCCCCCTCTTTTTTCATTTTCACTTTCCCCTTCTCTCCAACTTTGGTCCTTCCTCCCTCTTCCTTTCTTCCTTCTTTCCACACTTTTTGCCTTCAACTCTCTAATTCACTTAGTAAACATTCTTGGCTCCCATTCGTTGCCAGACCGTGTAGTCACCCATTGAGAGACAGGCTAACATGGCACCAGATGCATAGGCTTTGGGTCAGACAAGGCAAGACCAGTTTTGGGGTCAGTGTTAACTACCTGCCTACAGTGACCAAGCTGTGCGATCTCTACATATTCATTAACTTCATAAGTATACATTTATTGTGAGCCCCTTATGTGTCTTGAGGTGTGCTAGATATACCCTCTGTGGTTTTTAAAATTACTTCATGGAATGGGCAAATGGCTGTTCACTCTTGGGCTATTGTGATGATCTAATAAAAGACACATGTGACAAAGGGAACCTCATACCTGGCTTATGGCAGACGCCTAATAAATATTCTCTCCCTGGTATTTTCTTTCAGCTTCCTAGATGCCAAATGTGTATATATAAGACCCTGTTTTTGAAAGGATCTCATGGGCTAGCCAAAAAAAGTAGATTTCTTAGTTTAAAAAATGCTGTATTTCATACATGCTAAGTCCGACATATTTCACATTTTTCCATCTCTGAAGTCAGAAAGCTTGTCAAAGTTGCTGTGATGGCGATGCTGGGGCTACTGTGGTGGTCACATGAGGGACAGAGCTGTGATCGTCAACTCTGCTTTAGTCCATGTCATTAATACTCACATGTGGAATTTAAAATATCATCAGAGAGATCCTGTTATGATTCAGCAGTGAAACAAGAAGCCATTTGGGTGTACCAAAAAAAGCACAAAAATAGGGAAGTGAGGCATTACCTTGGTATCATTGAAGCAAATGGTCTTTGTCAAAAAAATAAATAATAATCAAATAACCTGCCCACATCAAAGCGTGCAGAAAGCTGTCACAGCTTAGAAGGAAATGTCATACACGATGGTGAAGTTGTCTCCTTAGATATGTTGCGTTACCCTCAGACACAGTGCCCTGGATGGAAAAACACAGACATGCATGATGCTGATCATGAAGAAAGGCTTTATGAACAAAACAAACAGCAACAACAAAAAACCTTGGGTTCGAATGGTGACTCGGTCTCTTGTAAACTTGAGTAAAAGATTTCGTCTTGCCGGAACTCCACATGCTCTGTTGAAAGGGGAGCATGTACCCAAAGGGGTGGTTATGAAAATAAATTCAATAGACACTATGAAATGAAATGAGTTTTAGCTGCAAAGTGTTATCAGAACACAGACATTTTGCACAGCTGATTGGTTACCTGTCTGTTTCTCGGTTCTATTTTTTTTTTTTTCCTGAAACCAGCAAGTCCTTGCTATTGGTGGCTATTCAGCGTTCAGCTCCCCACCGGCATTGTGGGGTGTGATGTGTGCGCACGGGCATCATTCAGTCTGGAAGCACCATGCACCTGTGCCTGATGCTTTGCTGCTGCTGTCAGCATTGTTGTTTCTAAAATTGTCATGCTCCCTGCATTCCTGAAGGTTTCATGAGCAGGTATTGAAATGGATCATTTAAGCATAGAAAGTGAACAGCGAATCCTAGTGACTTGTCGAAGTTCAAACGGAACATTAGAATCGAATCCCCTGTGGCCCTGATACTCTCCACCATGCCTGGACTGACTCCATCATGAGAAGGTATCTGAGCAGAAACTGAGGTTCATTGGTACCGCCTCTTCTGAGAAGCCAGAGGCTGCAAGGGTGGGGGCGAGAGGCTGGGCTTGGGTTGACCTTCTAGGGCTAGGGCTGTCCCTTGCTGTGTCCTGGAGAAGACTATGGGGGATGATGGTGTCAAGGAGATCTAGGGTTCCATGCAGCAGAAAAAGCCTCTGCGTGTCAACATCTCTGAGGCCAAAGGAATGGGAGAGAAGGTGCAGGAGGGGCCTGAGGGGCAGACATGTAAATGTTGGGGACACTTGGGAGGGGCTGGAGGGGGACCGTCACTGGCAAAGGGGCTCGACTTGCCCCCTGCCTACCAGAGCAGAAGAGGGAGCAAATGGAATGGGTAAGGAGTGGTTAGTAACCCCAAAAGACGGACAGAAACACATTTGACTGTACCTATTGTACATTTAGGTGGAAAGAGGGGCCATATGTTTTAAATCCAAGCAAATACATCTTTTAAAATTTTACTCTACATTTTGAAAGTGTAAATAAATACAGAAAAATATGCAGATCCTAAATATCAGTGCAATGGACTGTCACAAGATTCGAAACTAACATTACTAGTGACCAGAAGCCTCTTCTGTCTCCTCCTGGTCACTATCACCTTCTCAGGGTAACCACCCGTTCTGATGTCTTGCATCCTAGATTGACATTCCAGGCTTAAGTACCTTGTACTGCCTCTGCAGCTGGGAGAATAAAAACCGAAGGTGTAAAGGCAGGTGCTGTGCTTCAGGTAGGAAGTGAGGCCATGATCTTCGGCCTTGAACGGGCATCAACTTGAGCAGAAGACAGAGCTGGATTTGAATTACTTACACATGTGCCATTTCCTGATTGCCTGATTTGAGGAATGCCTTTTTTTCCCCTCCCCAAATTCAGGTTTTCTCATTAGTAAAGTGGGGACCAGATGCTGAATCAGTAGTGATGTTGTCAAGCTAAGTGAGCTAATATCTGACTATTATCCCCACTCAGAACCTGGTGCTCAGTTAGTATTGGTTGGAGGATACATGTGTGAATGAAAACAGAAAAAATAGGTGACCTATGGGAAGAGACACAGACATTGATTTCTGGAGAATGATAGAGGGAGCTTCCCTAAGTCCCTGGCAGGAAATGGGCTATAACTGGAAGAGCATGAAACAGACGAGGCAGAGTGCTCACACTCGTCCCCTAGCATGACCTCTGACTTGCTGGGTGACCTCTCTCTTTCTTCCCTGGGCCTCAGTTTCCTCTCCCATAGTTGATGGATTCTACCATAGGTTCTTCCTACTATGAACCTAGCTCAAAAATCCTGAATCTATAATTGGCTAACTTGGAAAACCATAGAATAAAAATAAGCAATAATCACAGTGCCCAATGCCAGAGACAAATTGAGTATGTTGAGGGAGAGAAATTAGGCTGTAGAAAGAATTCAAAATCATCGTATATAAGGTTGATAGTTAAGCACATGTTAAATCTACCTATAGTAGACCCGGGTAGACTCACAAGGGGTCCACGTAGTAGATATAGAAGAGTATTCTGCATGACGGTAAGCAGTAACATCAATTACTAACCAACGGCCTGGAGACAAAGAAAGAATGGCTCAGTCTAAGGTATAGTCTATGAACATTATAGAATAGAGGCCCTGGGAGAAGCCACATGTCCTGGCATCAGAATGATTCAAACTGACACATGAGACATCAGGATTGCATAGTTTGGCCCCCCCAGCCCTGAGATTGTGACTTTAAGACCCTGATGGGACAGAGCTCAAATCAATGAAATGGCCACAAAATTATCTATGAATAGTTCCCAAAATCATCTAGAACACATTCAGGTGTCATTGGCATTTAAATAGTTGAACTGAAATGATTTTCTCTTGTAGAACTTGAATAAGCATTCACAGGCTAGGGTTATTAGAAGTTACCTTCCAAAAAAACACTTTAGCCTAAAATTAAAAATAGATAACATTATAAAAAGATTCCTTGTAATGCAAATAAGATCAAGGACCCTTCATGAGGAGCAGGAAGCTGAATTCTCCTTTCACTCTCATGCCTTAAAAGAGACTAATTTTTGCATTAATTGTAACACCATACTTTATAACAGGGCCAAACTACAAAAGAAATAGGATGGATTTAATAAGCTTTACTATCTTGAAAAAGGGAAAAATAAAAACAATTTTTTGGAAGAGAACTGTTTTTCCTCTGCTAAATCTGATAAATCTAAGATGGATTTATCCCAAGAGCCCTGCAGACGTCAGCTGAAAATCCAGGGCTCGTGACTGCTAGTATTTTGCTCTGTGCACTACATCATTGTGCAGCATTTTACTCTGCTTTTCACCTCAAAAGATTTTGAGCACGCATTCAGCAGATCATCACAGAAATCCACTCTTTCAGTTAGAGATCCATTCATTCATTCTTTCTTAAAAAAAAAAAAAAATCCCCAACTTCCAAAACATCTATTAGTGTTAGATGCTGTACATTCAAAAATGAATGAGGGTCATGGTCCCATGGCCTCTAAGAGTCCACAAGCTCAAGGAAAAAGCAGAAGCCCCGACGTGCAGGAGTTATATAGAGACATAGATCAAGGTCAGCCCTAGAGGGGGCCCACTGAAGGACCAGGACACACAAAGTGTCCTTCTATCTCCTTTTGGCTTTGTTTGAATCATATCTATGAGCCCTTGGAAGGGTAGATCTGACTCCCAAAGGAAGAATTGTCCACGCAACGCTTGACAATGGAGAGAAATGAGTGAGTCTGGTCTCCTTGCCACCAGCGGTGCCTCTGTTCCCATCAAGTAGGGAGGTTGAATGTTAAGGGACACTGAAGGCAGCCAGGCCAGCTGATGTGGGTTGTTCAGGGGTGAGATGAGGAGAGATTGTCTCTTAACCAAAGCTAAGGGAATGGAGAAAAATGGAGCAAGGTGGAGAAGAGGACCCCCCAGCCCCCAAACAGCCCTGCCTTCCACCCCTCTCCCCACAAGGCCAAACCCCAAGCCTGAAGCCAGCACAGGAAGAACATGGTGGGGAGGGAAGTCACCGGAAGGCCCATGAGCAAAGAGATGGGCAATGATAGGTCATCATATACTTTCCCCATTGGCCTGCCTACACCATTAAAGGTCCAAGGTCAAAGTAGATGAATAATAAGGGATAAAACTAGATCAGGTGAATTAATATTTTGAAATTATTTTAAATACAAGCTGAAATTCCACTTGACCACATCCTGACAGTGACATGCTAAATTTGTCGTTTATCAACCTGAGCCTCGATTTCCTCATCCTAAAACAAGGAACCGTCCCATCGACTTCAAAGGCTTAAGGAAATCTTAGGTGTGAACACACTTAGTAAACTGTCAAGAGCCCTTTGGTATTCTTAATCCTATAATCATACTTTTGCACAGTGGGAGATTTTTAATCTTCATGTCTTTAAGGAGTATTGTGTGTCTTGTTTTGCCTTCCTTAATTAGAAAGGTACTGATCTTGGAGAATCCCCCCATGCCCTCTTGGACTTTGGATTTCAAACCCTGTCTTCAAGGCTGGCACCAGTCCAGGCAATGGAAAGAGTATGAACTTGGCAAGTCTTCTCAAGTCATGATCTCTAATCCCAGCTCGGCCATTTAAAAGCTGTGTGACCTTGAATAAGTGGCATAGGCCTTCTGTTTACTGGTCTATAAAAATGGATGGAAAAACACTGCATTCCCTACGTTAGGGGAAGAACACAGTACATTGATCAATTCTGAAACTAGTGAATTGTTATTTCTCCAGTTGGATCCGTATCAATGGCAAGTTACTCTCAGAATAGACCAGAGATTTCTTTTGCCCCAGCTTCTATGAATATCAAGCACAACCCTTTAGTCTTTTGTAAGGGAAGCGAAACGTTGCCTTTTATAAAAGAGCTCCTCAGTGGCAGGCTGCCCAGCTCCGTCAGCACTCCCTCTGCTTATGTGAAGCTCCAGACTTGTATTGATATCTGCACGCATATGTTGGCTCCGCTCCTTCTTTGCGGGCGATAGATTGCTTCTGCTGAAGTTGCCAGTGCAATATTTTGAAAATAGACATCCATTTCTAGAAGAAAAGAGATCCAAATAAGAATTTTTTATATATATTTTACATTAAAAACTATTATAATCAGTGTCTTTCCTGTCAGCGCCATATTTGAAGCTGTTTAATAATCACTCTTGTAATGACCACCCAAGTGGGTAGAGGGAGGCATTTGGGGGGAAAAACCTATGGGTTGCTCATATCTGTACAAAGAATATGGACCAGGTCTATGCTAGGGCAGGCTTTGAGTTTCTCAGTCTTATCATTGCATCAAATTGTGGGTTAAATGGTGTCTCCTCAAAGTCCGTATGGTGAAGGCTCAACCCCAGAATCTCAGGATGTGAACTTATTTGGAAATAAGGTTGTTGCATGTGTAATTAATTAAGTTAGGATGAGATTAGAGTGGGCCCTAATCCAATATGACTATGTCTTTATAAAAAAGGGAAATTCTGACACAGACATGTACACAGGGGGAAACAGACATTCCCGTGATGCTTCTACAAGCCAAGGACCACCAAGGATTGCCAGCAAAGCACCAGCAGCTGGGGGAGAGGCTGGGAACAGGTAAGACGGCACCCTAACCACTAACACCTAGACCTTGGACTTTTGGCCTCCAGAACTGTAAGGAAGAAATGTCTGTCACGTTAGCAGCCATGTCTGTGTCAGTTTGTTACAGCAGCCCACACAAACTAATACCCTTCGTACATGCCTGATATTTCCGAGAATTAGGGATTGTTAGAACTGGGAGGCACATTTAGAAATCATTTGGTACAATCACCTTATGATCCATAAAGAAGTAATATCTAGAAGGATCCTTCCGTACCTAGAGGTGAGGCATTGATGGGAAGCCTGGATTCCTGGTGACCAGGAGCCTGGTGGTTTATTTTCCTGCACTAGACTCTTTGCTAAGAGCTCAACAGGGAGAAGAGTTGAAGTTATTCAATATAAAGAGCACCATCAACCTAGAAAGATCCAGACTTTAAGGTCATCTCCTGCTCGGCTCACTGAGGCACTCTACATCCCATCCAATCTTCGAGGTGCAGATGTCCCGGCTCTGGTTCAGACCCACTCAGGACATGTGCCAGGCCCGATGCCTGTGCTTCTCTGGGGCTTGAAGAGTCTGCTTCTCAGGGAGTGAAAAGTTAGGCCTGGAATGTGTCCTACCCAGGCATTCGTACAACTCTTTCACCTTCTTCTAGTCTTTGCTCAAACATCACTGTGTCCCCTTTTCTACCCTGTCCTACCGCTTTATAAATAGCATTTATATCACTCCCTGGTTATTATATTTATTTATATTTATTGTCTGGGTCTCCCTACCAACACGTAAGCTCCAGAAAGTTAGTAATCTTTTTTCTGATTTGTTCACCAGCATATTCCCAGTGCCCAGAATAATAGTATTCACCATATACTGGGCCTCTACTATATTTTGCTGTTGTTGAAAGAATGCATATTTTTAAAAATATCTTTATTTGAATGCTTCCAATGAGACCACGAAATTTATTGCTTTGCTGATTTGGAAGATGGCCTTGTAGCAGAGGCCTCGACTACTCAGGGGACGTCTTAACACGGGCAACCGTGGGTGTTGCTCCTGCAGCCTGGGTGATAGCCCGGAGCTGCAGCTCGCTGAGGGAAGTGCCGAAAGCAGCCTGAGCTAAACACAGGGGGAGAAAACTAAGCCTTAGCATTTAGCTGGCAATGACCTCTCTTTTGTAATTTCCAAATCTGTTCCCCAGTTGTATTTTTTTAATATTATAATGAGACTATGGTGACAAAAACATAAATTAGACAAGCAGGTCTACATACCCTCTAGAGGTAGAAAAGTCACCAAGGTAGCAACGAGGAACATGAGGTTGCTTGAATTTAAACTAAAAGTGATTAAAGGTGAAAATCCAGCTCTGCAGTCACATGAGCCTCACCATCATTTCTTAATAGCCACGTGTGGCTAGTGGCTGCCGGATCAGACAGGGTAGATGTGGAACATTCCCAGCATCGTGGGCAGAAGAGCTCCATATGTGTTTTTGGCACCATGAAATGAAGGCATCACGATGAACAACAGAATATTTCATTCCTCCCTTCCGTCATGGGACACATTGACCAGATAGATTTAGGCCAAGTCGACTCTGCCGGGCTCCATGCTCACTTTCTTTCCTATGATCTTTCCTATGATTCCTAGATCTGTGCATGACTAGGACCATGGCTATAGCATGTTTTCACCAGGTTATTGTATCGGTCGTTCAGATTCTGGGACATTTTGATCCATAGTCAAGAAAAGCATCATTGGAAAGGGCACAGGTATGCAATGCTTTGGTTAGTTCAGGAAAATAGGTATATAGTTTGGGATGACTGGGCTGTGGAGTCACTGGGGGGAGTTGAGGGTCCTTGCGTGCTAAGAGCTGTGGAAAGGAAGTGACCCAACTGTAAACCCCTCGAGGTTGGGAGCTATGGCTATTTACACATTTATACCCTCAGCACCCAATGTAATGTATATTAAGCTATTCACATACATACTTCTGTCGTCATTCTTGTTGAATGAGTGAATCACGTAATCAGCTGAGGAACACATCAACCATCTGACTAATGACAGATGAACCAGGGCCGGTTGCATTGTTGGGATAGGAATTCTGTTCTTTGGTAATAAGTAGATTCCAAAATTTCAAAGGTTGATGCTGCAGAGGCTGGTTTCTAATCTAATTTTGTGTGTCTAAAATAGGTCAAGGTGAAGGCTCATCTTTCACGTGGTCACTCAGGGACCCAGTCTGGTACATGACTTGCTATAGTTTAGCTACGACATCCTGACTGAGTGGCCTGGAAGGTCACCAAGGTGGGGACAAGAAGAGATGGGGGAGTGCCCTGGCACTTAGCTATCTCAGCACAAGAATGATAGCAGTCACTTCCACTAGAAGGTCATTGGTGAGCACATGTCACATGACCCCATTCCCTGCAAGGGAGACTGGCCATGGAAGGTGGCACTTAACGTACTGGGTGAGCACTCACTGTCTACCTCACCAGATCACACAGGACCGTGACAAGAAGCTTCAACTCTACCATTAGTGGTTTTCAACCACAGAATCATTACAAGCAAAAATAGAACTTTTCTGGTTGCAAGGATGGCACTGAGAGAAGGAGCCATAAATCTGCCCACTCAGCAAACTCTCGTGTACCCTCTCTGTACCTTACGTGTTCCTCCAGGTGATCTAGGGCTCCTTGAAGCCCTTGGCATGCTGCAGGCAGGAGGTGGTGTGATCCCATTTTCCCTTTGGAAATATGAATGCTGCACAGCTGAGGAGGGGGCCGGGGAGAAGTGGATTAGACAGAGGGTATGCAGGTGTGTGTCAAGGTGAGCGGCAGACACAGGTTCAGAGGCTCATAGAGCCCTTCCAATGAGAGACAGTGAGGGTCTCAACCATGCCTCCAAGGAACTCCATATGTTTTCCCAATTTTCCCCACCTCAAAATTCTGCATCTGTTTCTCAACCTGATCTCATTTCACCCTTATAGAGCTGGACATTGGAGTCAGCAAACTCTCTGTAAAGGGCCAGGAAGGCCATTCGATCACTCTTGCCAACTACCCAGCACTGCTGTTGTGAAAAAGCCAAGAGGGACAGTGTGCAGAAGAATTTTACTTAAAAATGTTGAAATTTGAATTTCCTAGAATTCCCACAGTTCGTGAAGCATTATTCTTTCTTTGATTTGTTTTCAATCACTTAAAAAATGTGAAAAACAGGGTGCTTAGGGGGTTCCATCGGTTGAGCATCTGACTTCAGCTCAGGTCATGATCTCGTGGTTCATGAGTTCAAGGCCCGTGTCAGGCTCTCTGCTGTCGGCTCAGAGCCTGCTTAGGAGCCTCGTCTGTCTGTCTGTCTGTCTGTCTCTGCCCCTCCCCCACTCACGCTTTCTCTCAAAAATAAATAAATATTTTTAAAAAATGAAAAACATTCCTAACTCACGGGCAAGATGAAAACAGGCTGTGGGCCAGATTTGGCTTGATGAGGCACGGTATGCGGACACCAGGAGTTTTGAATCCTGAGTGATTGTATCATTGCGAACAGGACTTCTATTCACAAAGGTAATTCCCCTTTTATTTTTGAAGTGGCATACTTTGTGATGGAATAAAAAGAAAGGTGTGTGACTAATGTCTTCAATAATTTTTCCATGAAACACTCGGAGACCCTGAAAAAAAAAAACAATACTGGAAATCATTGTTGATTCAGTCAATGCTGGTGTGTTTTAATTTTGTACCACCCCCGGGCACTGTTACAAACCCACACAATTAGAATAAACAAAGCAAAGTAAAACAAGGCTGGAAGGCTCTAGTGTTCCTGGGTTTCTTCTTGCCTCTGTAATAGAAACCCAGAAATAAAGATGCTCTCCCTCAGGCACCTCCCGCTGCGGAGACCACCAGTTAATTGTAAGAATTCCCAGAATCACTGAACTGAGGAAAAGCCTGGACTTCTTACAGCCAAGAAAACAATTCTGTTCAATTTTTCCTTATCAGAAGTCATCCTATCCCTGAAAGCACCCAAATGACTGAACACACCAACTAAAGCATCAAATGAAAGTATTTGTTCTTAAAGTGATTTCTTCCCAAGTTTCAAAGGAAGGCAGATTTCCTTTAGATAATTTGGGGGAGGGGGGGAGACCTAATGGTTTAATGATGAGAACCAGAATCACCCCACATCTCAGAACCCAGAGATAGCCTTTGTAAACCAGAGGCCATTTCTGTAACATAATGGGGACTGTATCGAATTTACATATTTATAGCCTGATGCTTTTTTCACTCATCATTGTGCTCTGAACGTTTCTCCATGTCATTAAAAAGCCCTAGGATGTTTTGTTGTTGTTGCCCGTAGAATTTTGCACAGATACAGTTTTATCTAATTAACCGGATGTATTGAAAACAACCTTTCATGAACAATCATGCAATCCGTCCGCAAATATTTCCTGCATGCCTCTTTGATGCCAGGGTCCAGCCTAGACACCGCAGGGAACACAGTCCTCATGCTCATGGAGGTGACACATGGGCAACTTTCTGGGGAAGTCCTTAATGGGATCCTGTGGTCCTGAGGCGAGCACAGTTCAATCTCTGCTTCCTGGGAGCTCTCAGTTAGGGAGGGAGACAGGTGGGCGGTCCAACTACAGTCACCCCAAAGTGTGGGTGAGAAGGATGCCATGAACCTACCGAGGAGGGGTGCGTGGGGGGGTGGTGCCAGGGTGGGAGGGAGAGCTTCTGCAAAACAAAATGATGATGTTTTGACAGCTGTTTTGGTACTAGTCCGAAGTATCTAGATACAGACCATACTGTGTCCAAGACTCTGCCCGCAAGAGTGTGGCCTGGTTAGTTACTTAGAGAGGACCTAGCACTTAAGATGAACTCATACTCACCAGAGCAAGAAAGATACAGCCTATCCTGCTAGATGACCCTCTCTTTCTATTGTCCAGTGGATGACATTTTGGACCAGGAGTCAGTTCTTTAACCCTGGTCTCAGCCCCAATGGAGATTATGATACCCATGTGCCTTGTCATGCAATAAACATTTTCTGTGGTCAATCATCTCAGTAAACCAGACTCTCCTCCAGGGAAGGTGCTGGCCCTGCCTAGCATGGAAGAGCTTCCCTCTAACTGTATGTTAAATAAATAAGCATTATCGGGGCGCCTGGGTGGCTCAGTCCATTAAGCATCCGACTTCGGCTCAGGTCATGATTTCATAGTCTGTGAGTTCTAGCCCCGCATCGGGCTCTGTGCTGACAGCTCAGAGCCTGGAGCCTGCTTCAGGTTCTGTGTCTCCCTCTCTCTCTCTGCCCCTCCCCTGCTTGTGCTCTGTGTGTGTCTCTCTCTCAAAAATAAATAAACCAAAAACATTTTCTTTTTAAATAAATGAGCATTATCTTGGTCATCCAGAGCCCTGGCTCTGAAATGGGGATAGAACGTCTGCTTTATTTTCACAAAGTGGTTATGCAATCATAATAGGAAAGCATCGTAAAACGAAACACAAAGTGTTGTAATAACCCATTTTCAAGTGAAGTTTCATATCGTTTCTGAAGAATGCTCTCAAATTCCCAAGATGTTTTTCCATGTGATGATTTTTATTATTTTTAACCATAGGAGCAAGTTTAAGCAGAATTTTCCTGAACTCCTGTAACTCTTCCAGAGAACATGGATACCCGGATGGCTAAAACACCTTCAGAGACCAGAGCTTACATTCAGACCCCAGACTGCCCAGCCTTGAGCATGCTATTTAAAACCTGTACACCACAATTTCTTCTTTAGCAAGACTCTTCCTCATAGTACTGCTCTGGGGAATCAAGGAGATATCACAAGGTGATATAAGTAAAGCCCCCAGCATCAAGGCTAGCAGAGATTAAACACTAAATTATTATTATTATTGTTATTGCTGCTATTGTCATCCTATATCACTTCTTAATGCAGCCTGGGTTTTCACTACTTGGGCACACTGGTGTGCTGATCACCAGCTCAGGAGATGTCCTTACCCGCATGACGGTTCATTTATGTCTCTTCCATCTCTGTGTTGGGTCTAAAAACTGTTTCAAACCACCTGGTTTAAAAAATGTGAATTTGGGGGTGCCTGGGGTGGCTTAGTCAGTTGAGCGTCCGACTTCTGCTTAGGTCATGATCTCGCGGTTCATGGGTTCGAGCCCCGCATCGGGCTCTGTGCTGACTGCCAGCTCAGAGCCTGGAGCCTATTTCAGAGTCTGTGTCTCCATCTCTCTCTGACCCTCCCCTGCTCATGCTGTCTCTCTCTCTCTCTTTCTTTCTCTCTCTCTCTCCTAGAAATAAATAAAAAATATTTTTAAAAAATGTGAATTTGTTCCAGCATGATAGACACATGAGGGGATAATTTGAGTGCAATGTGAATACGGGCTTGGATATGCCTTATTTCATGTGCAGGAAAGTGCATACAGCTGACATGCAAAGCACACACACCTCCTACACCTTCCAGCAGGTTGCAGATCGCAGCATGGGTTGTGACCACACCCATCCATCTCTGGTGCTAGAATGTTCTCTGATTTCAGATCACCCTCCGGCCTTGACTTCACACTAGCTCACAAGTTGTTTCCTTCCAAATACCAAACTCTAGGTCTCCTCCAAGAAGAGCGCTGTATTCATGGTGGTACATATGCAAGTCTTCATAGTCTAACCCAAGCACACCTCTACTGCCATTTTTATTAGGTGCCCATCTTCGTGAATCTGTGTCACTGAAGATTTCGAGTATTGTAACCTCATTTTTTGCCCAAGCCCTATGGTTTTTAGCTGCATACTTTTGCCCAGAGCTGTCATTTATAGGAACACATATGTGGAACGTAGCAGAATTCACCGTATTGGACCTCATGTTCTCTTGTAACTATTTTATCTTGCTGGACGTATCGTCTACTGAGATCAGTTTTGCTATTTTATTTTCAAGTTCGATCAGGTGTTCCATGCAAGTGTTTTATTCTAATTTCACAGGTGGCTTATCCGGTGCTTAGTGAGAGTGACACCTAGCTTAGCTCTTCATAAGTGAGTGGTGACATCAGAATTAGAAACGCTTTGTGGCTTTTATTCCAGGGGAAGCAGCACATTGCTGGGTCAACAGTACAGTTGCTGGAGTGGCACACAGCGAAACTAGAAATCCTGGTCGACCAAATCCTCCTACGTGTGTGCCCTCAGTAAACTCCTCAGATCTTCAGACCTCATTCTCCTAATACATAAACATCAGGGAAACCAACCCTCACTTCTCAAAGCCGCTCTGGAAATTACGTGGGAAATGCCAATCTAGTGCCTCAGAAAGGGCAGACGTGTGTTCTCTTCTCTTTCCTTTATGCAATAAAGCCCTATAAGTTTTATCGAGCACGTATTTAGTTCCACTGTTCTGAGTACTTTCCATGTAGCAATTTAATCTTTATAGCAACCTAATACAGAGGATTCCATTATTATTTCTATTTTACAGATGAGTAAACAGATACAGAGAAAAGTTAGGTGCTTTGCCTAAAATCAAAATGCCAGTGGTTAAAGTATTGACTTTCAACTCCAAACCACCCTACTCTGCTTTGTGGTGCTGGGCCCTGGGCCCTGCAAAGCACTTGTCTATTTTGCCACCTGGATACCCACAAGTCTCCGTGAAGGGGAAGGGACTTGATCTTTCCTGTTTGCTTCCTGTATCACTCCCTTAAAAATGTGCTCCCCCTGGAGGAAGCAAATCCCTCCTATTGCAACAGCTGACTCTACCTTACAGTTTTCCTACCACTTGCAAGACAAGGTCTATTATGGATTCCCCAAGGACAACGGCAAGCCCTCTTCTCGGATGTCTGTGGGTTGGCTCCAGGTGGCCTTGTGCTATGGTTCAACAACTTGGTCACTTAAAACTCTTCATTCTTTTAGCCCTAGGGGCTATAGATGATTTGCCTGAAGTTGCTACTTTTGTGACACCTTGGAGTCCACTTCTTACCCTTTCAATGACCTAGTTGACAACTGTATTCCTTGTTAACAATCATTTGTATTAAATTCTTTCTGTCGGTCAAAGTGGCTTCAGGCTGTACCCTGACCAATGCATCTGGTGAGGGGCAGAGACAGAACTCTAAACCAGCCAACTGTGTGTGGAGACTAGCTACTATGCTATACTGCCTCTGAAATAGGACATAATTATGGATTTTTTCACAGTGGCCATTGAATTACACATAAATCCAGTTATGACATAGCTGAACAATAGTATACTATCAGACCTGATGTTCCAGAGTCAGAAGAAGACTACTTTGATCAACCTTTCATAGGACCTGACAGTTGGGAATCAGTGGGAACAGCTGTTAGTTTCTTCTTGTGATCCACTGACCAAAAAAAAAAAGAAAGAAAAGAAGGAGGAGGAGAAGGAGAAGAAGAAAGAAGAGCCAAGAAAGGTCAGTAGACAGCAGATATCGAAGACTGACCCATTGGGAAGCTTTTTCTGGAATATTGCACTTCCACATGGAGAAAGAGACATAACATCCTTCCTGGGAGCTGCTATTCCATAGCCTTGTAGAATGTCTGAACTAAATGAGACCTCAGTAAACATCTATTCCCATACTCCATTTTACAAATGGATATATTGAGGCACGGAGAAGAGAATGTCTACACCCATATCACACAGTGAGGTAGTGTTAGAGTCTAAACTAGAGTACAATCTCCTGATATCTAATCTTGCCATGTGAAACAATGGATTTGGGAGTTTACTGGGTAAGTTTTGTGCTTTAGCACTTCTAGAGATATCAGTCATGTTTCTGGAACATGATCTCTCTGGACCAGCGGTTCCTTGTTTCCCTCTGATTCCAGTTCCTGGAAGACGGAGGAGGTGGGAGAACGGAAGTTTCTCTTCTCCTCTCTCATTCTGCTTGACCTTATTCTCGCTGCTTCCCTCTCTACCTTCTCCTCCCCCAGGGAAGCCATGAGGAGGAGGGAAGTGAGGTGAGAGGCAAATGCAGGATCAGACCCTTGCCTTTATTTAACCTATTGACATTGTATTTACCATGGATGTTTTTGCATTAATTTTGATTTTTTTAAATAATGCATTAAAATATTATCAGAATTGCTGAGGTTTTTGGTGTCTCCTCGTAGTTTGTGCCTAAGGCTAGTGCCCTAGGCTCATTACACTCTTGCCTCATTCCTGTTCTCCCTCCCCACCCTCCCACTGCAAGCCCCGGAAAGGCCAGGTTAGAGAGCTTTGTAATCATTTTTTTTTAAGTTTATTCATTTTTAAAGAGAGAGAGCAAGAGGGGCAGAAAGTAAAGGAGAAAGAGAAAATCCCCAGCAGGCTCTCCAGTGTCTTTACAGAGCCCAATGCGGGTTCGAACTCATGAACTGCGAGCTCCTGACCTGAGCCAAAACCATGAGTCAGATGCTTAACAGAATGAGCCACCCAGGTTCCCCTGTAATCTATTCGTAATGCAAGGCTCCCTTTCTGAAATACTAAAAGCTTTCTCACTGTTAGCTCAAAAGGTGAGTAATACAAACAATGACCACCCAGGATCATTTGATAGATTAAAAAAAAAGAAGAAGAAGAAGAAGCAGCTCTAACTTTGATGGAAAGGACGTNAGCTCAAAAGGTGAGTAATACAAACAATGACCACCCAGGATCATTTGATAGATTAAAAAAAAAGAAGAAGAAGAAGAAGAAGAAGCTCTAACTTTGATGCAAAGGACGCTGTGGTGGTGGAATGGTATGGGCTTTGAAGTCAGAAGAACTAGAAATTGAATCCTGATAACACCACTGAGCAGTTGTGTGATATCCACTGTTTGATAGGATTGACTGCCTATGATCTGAAGGTTCGGGATATTCAGACCTGACCAAGGCCTATTCCCTGCTCTTAAGGACACCACAATCTAGACAAAGGGAATTCTTTCCTTCTCTGGGTCTTCCTTTCTACAACTGAAAGTGGAAATAGCATTATCTCCCTGGGAAGATTACATACAATGCTTACATGAAAGTGCCTGAGACAGTGTGGCTGCCCAGGTAGAATTCATCTCCACAAAATAAGTTCACTAGAACCTGGTTCACAGGAGTCCCTATCATTATTCAGTTACTCTTCCACCAGTTAGACCCATCCTCATACAACTATTCAAACGAATTTGGGAAGACCGAGAAGAAAATAATCACTGGGAACTCTTTGATGGAATATCTCAGTATTTAAGGACAATAGTGACGAGAACACGTTCCTTTCAGTCACTCTCAGTGTGTTTGGATTTTCATCTAGTAGCTTTCTTGCTAACGCTCTGGCACTATGAGCGTGGATTCTTATAGCAGAATCCTTGTCCTTCACCTCATCCCTCCACCTCTGAACTTAGCCAGCCTCCTGTAGCTCTACAATGGCAGCTCTGAGGGCTATTCCACACACTGTTGGTGTTATGATTGCAATCTTTTATTTGAAGGCATTTGGGGAAGGACATCTGCCAACACGATGTGGTGGGAAGAATTCTAAGATGACCCTTGACGACTCTGCCCTTGCATAATCTCCTGTTCTTGAATGTAGGTGGAATCTGTGACTTACTTCTAGTCATTAAAATATGATAAACATAGTAGGATACTCACTCTTGTGATTATGTTGGGTTATGTTATGTTATGTTGTGTTGTTATGTTGTGTTATGTTATGTTATGTTATGTTATGTTATGTTATGTTAAAGACTCCACCATAGGAGACCACAGCAAGAGGTTCTCCTGCTGACCTGTAGGAAGTGAGCCACCACATTATAATAGAATCTGTGAGGGGACAAAGTGGCAAGGAGCTCTGGGTGGCCTCTGGGTGCTGAGAGTGATTCCCCACTGACAGCTACCAAGAACCTCAGCCCTGTAGCCACAAGGAACTGAGTTCTGCCACCTAGATGAACTTAGAAAAAGACTCCAAGCTCTGGAGAGGAAGAAAAATACCCTGATCTCTGCCTTGTGAGACCATGAGCAGAAGACCCAGCTAAGATTTACTCAGACTTTGACCACATGGACACTGTGAGATAGCAGACTCATATTGTTTTAAGCCTCTAAGTTTGAGGTAATTTGTTACACAACAATACACAGTAATATACACATGGTGTCTACTTCCGCTCTCTCCTGAGAGTGGAGGCAGGGAAAGTTAATTCATAATTTATGTGTTTTCTCAGTGGTCTTTTCTTTCCACTTAAAGGCAATGCTAAGGGTAGAGCATCAGGTTTGGTTTTGGAATTCCATTTGTTTCTGAATCCAAGATTTCATATACAATTGAATCTTCTCACATTACATGCTCTTCATTTCCTTCAGTGGCATTGATTGCCTCACATCAGTTTTGTCAAGAGACAAGGAGGGCATTTCTCCAAGTGTTTATGTAGCAGTTTTGATCAATGGGATAAGCATGGAGTTCAATGGGGTCTAGAAAACTGATGGACTTTGAGGGAGCTGATTGATGTATAACTTTAATCAGGGGCCCTGTGGAGTGAACTACGGTAAACTTTCATTTGCAACTTTTGCAAACGTCAGATGCAAGGTGAATCAGTACTTCCTCAGGACACATCATAAATAAATAATAGTTGTTTATCTGAACAAATCATTCATGCATTTATCAGTGGTACCCAGAGGCCCTGCAGGGTGGTTATCAAGGAGAATTCACAGATCCCTGTCTCCCACCATACACACCTGGCACACACTCTGTCCCACCCCACTTCACAGGACATAGGGCCACCCTGATTGGAGCTTTAATTTTAGTCCCTTTTTATAGCACAACAAGCCACCTCCAAACTCCATGGTTTAAGCAACAGTGATTTTCTTTCTCCTCATGATGCTGTAGGTTGATAAGATGGCTCTTTTGCTTTGTCCAGCATTGGCTACGTCTCCCAGTGTTTTTGCATTCAGTTGGTGACTGGGCTGGTCTAGAAGGTTCAAGAAGGCCTCTCACATATGTCTGGTGTCTTGCAGCGGACAATCAGGGCATCTGAGTTTTCCTCTACGTGGTCTCACTCCCCACATGGTATCTCATCCTTAAAGGTCTCTCTCTAGCCTTTCTCTCTAGCAGGATAGTTTGGACATTCTTTGTATGGTGGCCACATGTCAAGAAAGCAAAACGTCAACCTTCTGGGCCTCTTCAGGGAGAGACCCGGAAGTCCACAGGGACACTTGTGTCATGTTTATATTGGTTAAAACAAGTCATCAAGCAGTTCATATTCAAGATAAGGGGAAACTTCCCCTCCCCCCTGCTTTTGAGAGGAGGAAGAAGATGTGTGTTTGGGAAGAGGAGGAATTATTGGTAACAATCTTGGGGGACCATCCAAGGTATGAATCTGTGGGTCTCTCCATGAGATGATGCTTGGAGTTTACCTTTTGTTTTAGGTTTTCTATTGATAATGAAGTATTATATTGAAATTGTTAAATAGTTTAAAGTGATTTTTCACAATTTATATAAATGATTTCAAATCCTTTTATTCATTTAGTCAATTACCAAAAATAAAACAAAAACAAAAACCAAAAAACCTCATTTCTCTGAGACACAGAAAAAGCGTTATGACATAGTAGAGCCAGCAAAGTTAGTACCTGTGTGGTGGGAGGAGACACGGGTGTGGCCTCTATGAACACCCATCAGAACACTACTGATGGGTCTCGAATGTGGTTTTCAGACTTCAAAATTTTCCTCTAATCTCCCATTTTCACTCTCTTACCTACAATGTTATGGTCAAGAAGTAGATCCATGCTGTTGACTGAGGAAAACTCAAAATTTGGACTGATAGCTTTTTTTCTTTCAGACAACTGCTGGAAGATTATTAAATATGGTTATATAGAAACATCCTACAGTATTCATTCACTCATCAATATATTCATCTGTCAGATTAGGAAACTGACATGTAAAACGTATGATCCCTCCAATGTCACCCAGAGAGTGATGAGCAATGGAATCTTCATCCTCAGCCTTCTGCCTTCGGGACCAATGAGTGACCTTGAGATACTCTAAGTACACGGGGTTGGGATGGGGACACTGAGTGAAACAGGCCTGCATCTAAATCCAAGCCACACGATTGCAATTCATCTTCTCTTAACACTGCTGCATAGAAGGACAGTAATTCCGGGGCACCTGGGTGGCCCAGTCGGTTGAGCATCCAACTTCAGCTCAGGTCATGATCTTGTAGTCTGGGAGTTTGAGCCCCACATGGGGCTCACTGCTGTCAGTCTGTCGATGCAGAACTCACTTCATATCCTCTGTCCTCCTCTCTGCCCTGCCCCTGCTTGCGCTCTCTCAAAAAAATAAAAAATAAAAAACCATACAATCATTCCTACTTTATAATTTAATTATAAGTTTTAATTGAAATAACATATGCAGAGGACTCAGAATCAATAACATTATCACTTACACCTCCCTGGTCATCATAATAATACCACATTTTTGTGTCCTGGGGTACATCTCCTTAGGAAAGGCGTGTTAGAATAATCTGAGAGTTAAATATTTCTAGTAAAAGTGCATGCCCATTACTATATGCACACTTTTCTCCTGGATTTTCTCACTCTTCAAGGAAAAGAGTTTGAATTTCATGCTATTAATATAGAGGTTATTTTGAGAACGAGAATTTTGTCTTCTTTTAAGTTCGTCACTTACCAGACATTAGTATGACATTTTAAAGCACGCTGCAAACACTTTATTTCTCTCTCATTTAAATTTGAACAACAATAATATAAGGCAAACCCCAAAAAGTATGGAGGACATTATTTCCATTGTACAGATGAGGAAACTAAAACCCATGAGAACTTAATGCCCTTACTATGGCATTTTATCAGTCAGTCAATGCCAGACCTGAGACTCAAACCCAGATCTTCTGACATCAGGATTCTTGGGCCCTGCTTTCTTTTTAATGTTCAAAAAATGCAATAGTACCTTGACAACAGGAAAAGTCCAGACCATTCTTGAGCAGCTCTTGTGTATCAGGAACTTTTCTATGGGCTTCACTGGTAATATTTTATATTTAATCCAGACACGATGAGAAATATGCATTATTAGCCTGGTTTGACAGAAGAGGAAGCTGAATCTTGAGAGGTAAGAAAAGGCCAGATGAAACAATTCAACTTTGGCAGATTTTTACAATTGGATACAGAGAAGTTAAACTGACAACCCATGCTGTTTTCATCACGGCTTATGATCCGTGTGAGAAAGGGACAAAGAAGAGGCTGTGACTCCAAAGAATCTGCAAGTGTCTCACCTTTATTCTGGTTTATCCTCAAGCTTAAACTGTGGTTGCACAGTATTAAAATGGCATGGGTGTCCCGCCCACCATCTTTGAATTTGCTGTGAGAGAATTTTTACCTGCAGCCAGAGACTGTTAGTAAGATGTGTGCACTGGAGGGCACACAGCTAGGAAGAAGTCATGTTTTTATCTCGGTTTTCTACCTCTGGGGAAGAGTCGTCTGCAGCAGCACGACTTAATCATGTTTGGTGACTGACCTTGCTCACTTCTTTGTGCACTACCACCACTGGTTCCCATAGTATTAATGGCTTTAACCTTAAAAGAATCCTGTTGGACATTTCCCCAGTCTTTTCTATTATTGACTCACTGAAATCCTCTATAAAAATATATATACTGTGCCTGAGAGAACCAGGCACACGCTTTGAAATTCTTCAGGCAACATGGAGCTCATCTAGTCTGGAAGAAAATGGTCTTCACGTGATGTGAAAGAGGAGAAGTTAACCTCTTCTGTGTGCGCCTGTTTTGGACATTACCCAAGAGCTGCAGAAGGTTAGACAGAGCTAGAGCCAGGCTCGCTGGGATCACGGGAGCTGAGAGGGACGTCATGGCCCATGTTCTGGGTAGTTGAGTGTCTCATCCCCTGTCCCCTGAGAATCAGCTCCTTCCCCAATGCATTGCAGGATGAGGTTCTACTTTTGACCTTGTGGGGTGACTCTTTGAGGTGGTGGAAGTGGGGCAAGAGCAGTGATATGACGTCCGGTTGGTAAGTGTGTTAGTCTGCTCCAGAGCAGAGCACCACAGAGCAGATGACTTAAACAAGAGGCATCTTCCAGTTCTGGACGCTGGAGGTCATGATGAAGGTCCCTGCGCATTTGACTTTTGGTGAGATCTCTCCTTCTGGCTTACAGAGACCACCTTCTCACTGTGTCCTGATATGTCCTTTTCTCTGAGTTTTCTTAGAGGGAGCTCTGGGCTCCCCTCCTCTTCATATACACCCATCCAGTAAGATTAGGTCTCTATCCTCATGACCTCATTCAACCGTAATTTCCTCCCCCAAGGCCCTGTCTCCAAATATAGTCTCCCTGAGGGCCAAGACTTCAACATATGACTTTGGGAGTGTACAATTCAGTCCATAGCAATGAATAATAGCCATTGTTATATATGGGGCACTGATTATAAGACAGGCATCATACTTGGAATTTTGACACTATTTTTTATTCAACATTCATAAAGTCTTTCTGACAGACAAATAAGTAAGTATGAGTTTATAGCCTCATTTTAAAGGTAAAGAAAATGAAAAAAGAGGTTGAAAACTCACACTGATAATAAGTGAAGATTCAGGCTTTGACCTCAAATGTGTTTGTCTCCAAAAGCACTCCATGTCATAGTTGTAATTGCGTTCTCTCGCGCTCTCTCTCTCTCTCTCTCTCTCTCATTTCTTCATAGCTTACAGCAGCAACAGCTGTACCCAAGAGGGTATCCATCTCATAATGGGGCTGAATGGAAACTGTTAAGGTGGGGCTGTTTCCCAGATGTTGTGCCATCTAACCAAATCATGGCTACTTTCTTCACCATCCTGCCAATCCACCCTCATCCTTCTTCTGGGTTGAAACCCATTTGGATATTGATACCATGAGTTGGGGCAAAGGTAGAGTGTAATGGAAGCCGTATAGTAAGTTTCAAAGAAGGTAAGTTTTCTCCACATGCTTAAAAATCGAGAAGGCTAATTTCTGTGTACATTACAGAATTCCGCTTACGTGTAGGTGTGTGGCTGGGTGAAGTGGGGGATGTGGAGAGAAAGGAAGGAAGACAGAGGGAGAGACATTGAAACTCAGCCAGGGCTTGCTAAAGCCACTAAAAGCCAGGCGAACTGCTGAATAAGGGCATTCATTTTTCTTCCTGCACTTCAAACAAACGGTAATTGTTGGGTTAGCTAACAAGTTGTGCTTAATTACAGGCCATTAGGCGCCATTAATAAAGGAAACTGATTCCACAAGAATCTGAATTTCACTTCTTACATTTCATTCTTTAGAAAGAGGTCCTATTCAAAAAAAGATCCAAGTCTCCACCTCCAATCCAGTAGCAGGCTGGGATCCCCGTCTATCCATTTAGCTCAGCTGTCCCCTTCTCTGCGCATCCTTTCTTTGGTGTGTGTCTCCCACCCTGCATGTTTCTTCGGCCCTGAGGGACCGAGACAATCATCCCTGCCCTGGGCTTTCAAGGGGCAGGTGCTTATGTTGACCTGCATCCAATAGCCTGTCTGTCTACATGCAGAGGAATCATGCTTTATTTTTTTAAATCCTACTTTCTAGTGAAATCATACTAATAATTACTTTTTCTTTCAGTTGTTGGATCTCTTATTTAGGAGTACACATCCTTGTATTTACCCCAACTATTTGACTGAATCATCTCAACAGATCCACTAGTTTCTGTGTTATTGCCTTTTGGGTTACGCTTACCCCCAGTCTCTGTGCCCCCCAAGAATTAGGAGAGGAAAGGAACTGAGTTGGCTCATTCATCTGGCACTAGCTTCTCCTGCTAGGGCCTTGGCTCTGGAAGTTTGCTTCCTTTGAGGAATGGAAGATCTCCCTTTCAGTCAAAGGACGTCTGTGTATCTGTTCTTGGGTGGACTTCCCATGCTCAGGAATTACAAAGCTCCTGGAAGTCTTCCAGGTCAACTTCCAAGTCAACCCAGCCACAAGTGAAAATCACTCAGGCTGACCAAACACCAAGCCAGCTCTCCAACTAGTGCAACGTACACGCCCTACGTGTATGTGTTCTGGAATAGATGCTGAAAATCTCTCAGCAACATAGCAAGGTTAAAACACATGATCAGCCTCTTATGCTTTGAGCACAGTGTGACCTTTCTAACACTCAAATTCACTATGTCCCTTAATGCTGTCTGGCTCTGTATGGCCACAAACATGACACAGAGGGCCTCTCGTGACTTGGACGTCTTCTACCCCTGCAAACTCCATTCTGGACCTTAGATTTTACCATCTGGGGAGGCGATAACACTTGTATCAGGCAATCCACTGAGCTCTGGTTAGAGACGAGATTTCTGCTCTAACTGGGACTCAGTTTTCCCTCACTGGCTTTTCCATAGATATGCCGGCTTATCAGTGAAAGTTTGTACACGGTACGAGGGTATGAAACAAGCTCAGTGTCAAAACAGTAGCAGAACATCAAAGAAATCTTCAAAAAATGGAGACTTCCCGCATAGAAGAAGGGTAAACTAAATGGAAGAGTTTAGGAAATTCTGGATACTTAACACATCAATGTCAAGGTCACCTTGACCCTTTCCTACCTCCCCTTTCTTGTTTACAAACATGTCGGCTTTGAAGACTGGTGTGAGAAATGACATCTCCTCTAATCACTTGTGTGGGAGTGAAGCCTCTCAGATATGTACGGAACTGCTGTATATAAAAAGGAAATCAGTTTTAATAGGTCAAGGGTTATGTGAATATCAACCATTGTTATAATGGACAAAAGTCCTTTTTACATTTGTAGGTAGCTCAGTTGCTTAATATGCCCATGATAAATACTAATTAAAGGAATGAATATATATTATCAGTCACCTTGACTAAGCAGCCTTAATATTTCTAACTGTAATAATAACCATGTCATCTCAATATTTAAAGATCTTCTTCCACAATGTGCCATGTGATGTTCACAGCACCGGGGATTACCCATTATTCTATCACCACATGATGTGGAAACCGTGCACCAGACACCCTCTTCACTCATCACAGTGTCTGAGAGACATGCTAGCACTGTCTTTATTGACGGGTAAAGCTAAAGGAAAACAGCATTAGACGGGTTAAATAAATCACCCAAAGCTACAAAGTTGCCCAGACGATGCTCTGACTAGTGCTGTCTTATCGCAGAGGCTATGTTCTTAGCTCACTCAGGAAGAAAGGTTGAGCCGTGGAGGTAATTAAATGACTTACTCAAGGTCAAGAACTTCTATGCTAGGACCCCATGTCCATTCTGTGCTTCCCTGTTCCAGGTGTCTCCTGTACATCACAACATCACAGTGGAAACCTATACATGTCTGCTTGATTCGCTTTCTTATACCCGAGCCCTGACTGATGTCAGCTCTGCCCACATAAGTCCCAGTTAACATTGATCCAAACAAGCAAAGGAAAGGTCCAAATTAATTGTTTTCCTAACAATAGATTTGGGCCGGGCGGCCGATTATATCACAGTTCCCTTTGATGTAATGGAAATGGGTTCTGGCTCAATTTCTCGGATAGGACATGTGCCTTTGAAGCTCTTTGTGCTGAATTTAATGAGCCTGATTGTCATCTTGCAGAAGAGAGTGCAGGTGAGGGTCTCTGCAGTCGGGGTGGATGGAATCACTCATCGATCGTGTCATCACACTCATCAAACAGGAGAACCAGGGCAGGATGTGAAATCAATCCGACCGTCTATTTATAGATGAGGCAGTGCCTTTGTCATGGTGATCAGACCAGCTACATGCGAGGCAACATCTGCTCCACATGACATACACAAATTAAAAACCATGTCCTAGTAGCACAGAAGAGGAGATTCCATTTTATTTAACAATATTGTATAAATATGGGCTTTTCTTGTTCCTGTTCTCATCACCTTCATACTCCTTCTTCTTTCTGCTTCTCTCCTTCTCTCTCCCCTTCCTGTGCCTCTCATCCTCCTTCCCTCTTTCTCATTCAACAAGAATTTGTTGAGGTTCCATTATGTGTCGGGCACCGTACAAAGTGCTGTGGGAAATTTAGACAGCATCTTCCATGAGCCCTGCTTCAAGCCATCTCCAACCTCTTTGTGGAAGGAAGAGCACTTGTAACTCAAAATCAAACACCGATTTTTCTTTTTTTTATTTTTAAGTGTTTATTTATTTTTGAGAGAGAGGGAGAGGCAGAACATGAGCAGGGGAGGGGCGGAAAGAGAGGGAGACAGGGTTCGAAGCAGGCTCCAGGCTCTGAGCTGTCAGCACACAGCCCAATGCAGGGCTCGAACTTAGGATCATGACCTTGAGCCAAAGTCAGACGTTTGACCGACTGAGCCACCCAGGCGCCTCAAACACCTATTTTTCAATTATTTCCAGCATTTATGTGTTTTCTCTATGACCCTGTAGCAGTCACTTGTTATGTCTATCCTCCAGCCCTCTACCTATAGATTAAAGCAATGATACCCATATCCCAGATAGTTTTGGGTGGCTTACATAAAAGGGAATAAACTTAATGACGATGACAAAAAGCCTAGTTGGGTAACCTTGAACAAGTTCTCAAGTCTCAAGACGTAAAATGAATATACTAGTGGTATTCATATTGCAAGATTGATGTGATGATTAAGATTATATACACAAAATGCTTAACACAGGGAAGACCTGGCTTAATACCTCGTTCCTGGAGACCTTGATAAAATTTGGTTAGTAACTTAAGACGTGGGAATGTACCTTATGAATGATAAGGTGCTATCTTCTTCTCTCTGTCCCCTGTTCCCCCAACTCTTTCTTTGATTTCATAGTCTTGTGTTATATTTCATCTCCTGAAAGGGTGCAATTCTGCTTCCACCTAGGATGAAGAAAGCTGCAAAGAATGTACCTCTGACAACGTAGCTGGTTTGATCACATTAAATCACCACTTTCTTGAGCCCGTCAGAAAGCTGATAGGCAACTGTGCAGCCTGAATTCCAAACAGGCTCAGTCCTCCTAAGGGGAAACTCAAATTCTCTCACCTGTGGCAGAACACAAGAGTGGTAAGCAGTTGCCATATAGATGAGTATAATAAGAAAACGATTAGAATTTTCACAAATTATTAAAGGCCAAGTGTGTTCTAGTTTCAGAATAACCACCAGCCCCTGGCACAAGGGAAATTTGTACTCACAGGCATACTCTCTGCTTTGGCCTTGATGAGGTGTTCACTGGAAAGACTGGGAGGCAGTGGGAATTGGAGGAAGCCCCTTAGTTACATGGATATTCAGGAGGCAATTGACAACTGTGAGGCACCACTCAGGAAACACCATCCATTTGCCTAGACCCCAGTGCCTTAAGCCGCTAGGGAGAGAGGCGGTGAAGTTCATCATGTCTGGGGTATAAACAAAGACATATTGCAGCTGGGAAAGGATAGAAGAAAATCAAATCCTTTATCCTCATGGGAGAAAAAGTAAATCATCTTGAGCCCAGAATCTGATACCAATACGAGGCAGACATTTCCCACTACAGAAGGGAAGGTGGGAAATTCCAGCCAAAAATCAACCCCAGATATAAGACAAAGTTTGACCATCAGGCAGAGGAGGGGCAGAAATACTGAGAAAGTCACAGCCAGATGGTCTAAAACCTTGATTTTTGCTTTCTAGTCTCCAGAGATTTAGGAGAAAATTGATTTATCTTGGTTAAGCCATCACCTTGTGGCTCAAGACGAAACTAAACTAAAATGCATTCCTCATGCAGGGTTGGTAGATGCATCCTGAGACAATAACCATAATCTTGCTTCCAGATTTTCCTTGAGAATGTGAATTTAAACGTTGTGCTTTGTAAGTGTAGACATATTTGTAAGACTTGGTCCATATCAGCTTGCGCTAAGTCAGTACTAAATTATACACCTAACAGATATTATATGAGAATGTTCTCTTGTCCTATGAGATACTTCCTTTCCCACCCTCTCCTCCTCCCCATCCCCTTTCTTCTCTCTTCCTCTCTCTTTCCTACCTTGATGAAACTTTTTTAAAGTTGATTCATTTATTTTGAGAGAGAGAGAACATGTGAGTGGGGAAGGGGCAGAGAGAAAGGAAGAGAGGGAGAGAGAATTCCCATCAGGCTCAGAGCTGACAGCATGAAGCCCAACACAGGGTTTGAACTCAAAAACTGTGAGATCATGACCTGAGCTGAAATCAAGAGTTGGGCGCTTAACTGATGGACCCACCCAGGTGCCCCTGTACCTTGATGAAATTTTTAAAAATTGTATTATGTAACCCATGTTTTATGACCTTCTTTCTAGTGAGAAAAGAAGGTCTCTGCATTATGTTAATCTGCTCAGGTTGCTGATAAAAAAATATAGACTGGGCGGTTAAACAATATACATTTATTTCTCACAGTTCTGAAGGATGGGAAGTCCAAGATCAGAGTACTTCTTACTGAGGTGGGCTCTCTTTTGGGCTGACAGACGGCTGCCTTTTCTTCCTTACCTCATACAGTGCACCTCATTCATTCTGCTCTCTCTTCCTCTTTTTAGAAGGACACTAATGCCGTCATGAAAGCCCCTTACTCATGACCTCATCTAAACCCAATTGTCAGAGCGCCTGGGTGGCTCAGTCGGCTAAGTGTCTGACTTTGGCTAAGGTCATGATTTCACAGTTCATGGGTTCGAGCCGTGCATCAGGCTCTGTGCTAACAGCTAGCTCAGAGACTGGAGCCTGTTTCAGATTCTGTATCTCTGTATCTCTGTCTCTCTGTCTCTCTGTCTCTCTCTCCCAGAAATAAATAAACATTTAAAAAATTTTTTTAAAAATAAATAAACCCAATTGTCTTCCAAGTAGGTATTTTTAAATGTTTATTTATTTTTAAGAGAGAGAAAGACAGAGTGTGAGCAGGGGAGGGACAGAGAGAGAGGGAGACACAGAATCTGAAGCAGCTCCAGGCTCTGAGCCATCAGCACAGTGCCCGATGCGGGGCTCAAACTCATGAGCTGTGAGATCATGACCTGAGTTGGAAGCTTAATCGACTGAATCACACACACTGAATCACACACACTAATTAAAAGACAGCTTGGCCATATGGGACATAGTGTATAAATGCTTAATGACACCTACCTACCTACCTTCCTACTTACCTACTGTACACACATACTATAGGGTAAGTTTAAATCGGATTATACATCAGAAGACAACTTGGCAGGCATGCCATTGATATCCCCTATTCGAGGGCATGGATGCACCTACATTTCCTTGAATTGCAAAGACAGCTTCAGCTCACTGCATCATAGCATTTCATCAACAGAACAAATGCATTATTGGGAGCTGCCTATGAATAAAAATAAGTCTACTCCTGATCAGGAAATTGTTTTTCTTCTCGCAGTCTGTTGAGAACTATTCTTGCCTCTGGAGTTCAGTTTGGGAGCTTCCAGAATGTAAAAAGAAGTTGAGGAAGAAAGACTTCAGGAAAAGCGAGGCTTGTTAGGACACGAATAATGCACAATATAAAGGAGCCTTCAGGCACTTAGTATCCGCAGCCGTTGTTGGGCATCCTTGCCATTTGTCTAGAAATAACTGACAGGTCCAAAGACTAAGGGATTATTTTTAACGTTGCAAGTGATAAAAGCAAGGCTCTGCAGGATTCAGAGGAGAGAAATAGCCTTGTGGAATGTCAGAGGAAAGAGCTTGCAAGTGATAAAAGGAGTGAATAATTTAAGACTTTGCAGGGTTGAACATGATTATTGGAGCCTTATTGTGTTTCCTCATGCCTTTGTTTTGAAATCTGGTTTCTCTCTAAGTTCAGCCATCGCTCTTTCTGACCCAGTCTACATCCTTCTCCCTCCCTCTCACTCGATAGGAATGGTGTGGTATGAGCACTGGCTGCAAGCGAGGTACTCGTGGGAAACCTTGTTTTATTTTGGTGGTTTTCATTGATGGCCAAAGAGTGACATGTGTTAAGAGAATGTACAAGTGGTTTAAAAGTTCTGTTCACTCTAACTTTCTAGGAGTCTCACTTCTATTTATCTCTACTTGAACCCTCTTTATTTTGAGACCTATCACCTCAGATGTTATCATGCCTTGGTTACTGAACTGGGTTCATTACTTGACCTACCTGCTCTCAAGTTCATGCTCAACCTGTCCAGACTACCCTCCATTAAACTAGATGAAGCTTTCTACTGGGTCACTTTGGTTCCCTCTCAAGGCTCTGGCAGCGGCCACTGCCCACAAAAAACATCCCAGTGACTTCTTGAGCTTGAACTGCCACGTATGTGCTGAGGACTCTAGAATCTTCACTCCTTTGCTAAAGGGCCAAACCCACACATCAAATTGCATATGATAAACATACCCATTTTGGTTGTCCGCAAGCTTCTCAAACTCAAAATTTCCAAAACTGGCCTCCCTATACCCACTTCCTTCCCATAAAAAATAGCTCCTTCTATTTCTTTGATTATAATCTGTGTAGTCACTCATCCAAAAACCCATGGGGACCCCCTCTCATGTGCCACTTTCACCAAATCTTAGCACACTGAGCTCTATCACTGTCACTTCTTTTTTTTTAATGTTTTTATTTTAGAGAGAGAGCAAGCAGGGGAGAGGCAGAGATGGGCGTGGGGGACAGAAGATCTGAGGTGAGTTCTGCACTAACAGCAGAGAGCCCAATGCAGAGCTCAAACTCACAAACCCTGAGATCATGGCCTGAGCCAAACTTGGACACTTTATGAACTGAACCACCCAGAAGTCCTTGTCAATGTCACTTCCTTTTAAAAAAATGCTTTAATGTTTTATTTGTTTCTGAGAGAGAGAGAGAGAGAGACAGCATGAGCAGGGGAGGGTCAGAGAGAGAGGGAGACACAGAAACAGGCTCCAGGCTCTGAGCTAGCTGTCAGCACAGAGCCTGATGCGGGGCTCAAACCCATGAACCATGAGATCATGACCTGAGCCAAAGTCGGACGCTTAACGGACTGAGCCACCCAGGCGCCCCTCAATGTCACTTCCCAGATACCTGTCAAATCTGGTCCCTCCTCACAATCTCAAACACGCATCCTGTCCTGGCACAACTTTGTAAAACCTCCTGGTTTGTCTTAACAGCTCTAGTCCTCTGCTGTTAAAAAATACCACCACTCCATCTTTACTCTGACAATGGTAGAAGGCAAAAACACATGCTGCTCTCATGTTGACTTCCACTAGAAACTATATAACTTTTAGTAGTACGGTTTTTAGCTAAGGTGGTTCTTTACTTTCGATATGGTGGGGTAAGTATCTAGCAGATCAACATACATGGGAAAAAAATACACCAAACAACTTCTAGAGGACTCTGGGTAGAAACCAAAATGAGAAAGATTTTATAGAGGGATTGAAATTTTTAATAAGGGAATAATAGAAACCAAGTTCCACATTTTTGCAGGCTTTGCTAGAGGGTAACCAGTTTGCACCATAGCGTGGGGTGGGCATATCTCCACTAGAAACTGCCTTCATGGAAAGATGAGACACCAGAATGTGGGCAATCCCATCCACCAGGAGGTGAGAGGGAATCCTGGAAAAGAGAGAGCGTGATGGGAAGCCCCCCAGGTTCTGGGGGCAAACTCTGCACGATTCTGGCTGATTCTTGGGGCTAACTCAAAGCAATCTTCCTAAAAGATCCACAAAGTGAGTATGATTTCACCACACCTACGAAAGAGACAGGATTTCAGTTTGACCTAGCCAAGCGATTGGCAGCTAAAACAAAGGCATCCTGTTCTTAAAAGGAATATAATACCTCTATAGTTTCATCAACAAACATTCACAGCGCACAGGATGCAATCTAAAACTGCCTGACGTAGGAAGAACCAGGAAAATGAGACCATTCTCAAGGGAAGGAATAGCCACCAGAGACAAAAACTTAAGATTATACAGATGCTGGAATCCTCAGGCGAGCACTAAAGCAGCTGCTGTAAATATGCTCAGTGACATTAAGGAAAATAAGTCCATCTTAAATGAAAACATAGGATGTCTCATCAGAGAAGTAAAAGATGCAAAACAGAACTAAAAGGGGATCTTAAAATTCAAAGATACAATATATGAAATTTTTAAAAAAGAAAACAAGGGATTGATTTAATAAAGTTGTGATTTGTGATCATAGAGGATAGCCCAATACATCTGAAGATAGGTCAGTGGGAATTATCCAGTCTGATTGAATAAACATAGGGAGGAAGGGAAGGAAGGAAGGAAGGAAGGAAGAGAGGTAAGGAGGGAGGGAAGGAGGGAGGGAAGGAAGGAAGGAATGAAGGAAGGGAGGAAGGAAGGGAGGGAGGGAGGGGAGGAGAATGAATGACTCTCAGCTCAGGAACCTACGGTATAATATCAAAAAGTTCAACCCATATGTGATTGTATTCCCAGTCCTGAAAAAAGTAATGGTGAAAAATTCCCCCAATATAGTGCAAGATATAAATTTTCATATTTAAGAAGCTCAGTAAATCACAAAAAGAAGAAATATGAGGAAATTTATGACAGGCTACATCATAACCAAACTATTGAGACCAAAAATAAATACCTTTAAAGCAACTAGAGAAGAGGTACATATTACACAGTTTCTTATAAAGTTCAACTTACATTGACCACGTGGCTTTGTCATTCCCCACCTAGATATCTACCAAAGGGAAATGTAAATACAAGAACTTACACATAAATATTAATCTTGGATTTATTAAAAATAGTAAAAACCTGGAAACAATCCTAATACCCATCGACAGGTGGCCAAATTAACAAAATGTGATACTTCCAAAGAATGGAATGCTACTCAGTAATAAAATGTGGATGAGTCTCGAAATAGTTAAGTAAAAGAATCTAGACACAAAAGGTGCATTCTGGATGGTTCTATTACAGAAAGTTACTAAAAATGCAAGCTAACCTGTAGGGCAAAAAGGAGATTAGTGCTTTCCTGGAGTTGGGAAACAAAAGGGTGTACAAGGAAACTTTCAGGGTGATGAAAGAGTCTGTGTCTCAATGATGGCGATGATACCTCAATTGCACACATCGTTCAGAACCCAAAGTGCACATATGTTGGATGCACTATGTAAATTATACCTCAGTAAATTATTAAAATATGTTACTTACAGAAATTGAAGATTAATTGCACAAGAAATGTATACAAAGCCCCATTGCTCTTCAATATGTTTTGACATGGGTCTATCAGCTGTTGAAAAGTCTAAACCAGAGCGCGGATCATGGAGAGCAGTCTACCATCATGTTCAGTAATCTATAGCTGTCTTCTCATGCCCACAAGTGATTCCAACAAGTCTTTAGCTTGTCAGTGTGAAGAGGTTTAAATCAAACCTCACTCTAAAAATGAAAAAGAAATTGGTTTCTAATTGAACAGGTTAACAGGTTCAGTTAGGACCACTCAATGAATGGTCCTATCAGAATACTAAGATATTCTCTACAGATTTTATAACCTTTTTATCTTTAAAAATCAGTTCTTAGGGGTGCCTCGGTGGCGCAGTCCGTTGAGCTTCCGACTTCAACTCAGGTCATGATCTCACAGTTTGTGGGTTCGAGCCCTGCGTTGGGCTCTGTGCTGTCAGCTAGCTCAGAGCCTGGAGCCTACATCAGATTCTGTGTCTCCCTCTCTCTCTGACCCTCCCCTGCTCACACTGTCTCTCTCTCTCTCAGAAATAAATAAGAAACTTTAAAAAAATCAGTTCTTAGACTTACGGTATATATTATCATCGTTGCTATCTTAAAATCAATAAATTATGGCACATAAAAGTGTTCTATCGACCACTTGGGAAATAACAGGTGTTTGATGTGTTAAAAGTTTTAAAAGTAAACTTTTAATGTTTGGGAAAGGAGAATTAAAGCAGGTTTGCTAATTATGTATTAGTCCACCAAAAAAGAGAATTCACCCGAAGAGCCTCTATCCTAAATGGTCTGTCAAATCAATTTACTCAACTACATTCTATGGTAATGCAGGGTCCCTTTTTCCAAACAGGAACTAACTAGTCACGGAATTTGGAATAACCCATGTCCTTCTGAGCAATTTTCTTAGCCTGAAGCTTCAGGATTACTCACTTTCATCTTGCTACACTCTTGGTCCCGAGATGGATGGAAGTTTAGAATGTCATTAAAGATGGCTTGAAATTGAGCGTATTGCCCTACAAAACAGAGAAGCAGAGCCAGAGGGGATTAAAATGATCCTGTTGCACTAGTGATGAAACAATGGTTTATTTGCCCTTTCTTGATTAACCTAAATCAATGGCAATCCTCTCCAGAGTTTCTAATTCATATGGAATAATCAACCTATTATATAAAAAATAAACTTGATATAATTCCACTTGAAAGCAAAGAGACTCAATGCTTTGTTAGCATTAGTGTTTTTAGTTAGTGCTTTTAGATCTTAAAATAGCTCATAGACACACCCTCACACCCATAGTGGATACCAATTATTATTTCCCAACTGAGAAACAACCAGGGCTCAGGGCGCCTGAGTGGCTCAGTTTTTAAGTATCTGACTTTGACTCAGGTCACGATCTCACAGTTGGTGAGTTTGAGTCCCACATCAGGTGAGCATAAGCCCTACTTTGGATGAGCTCCAGCCCAGCTTTGGGTAAAAACAGAAGCCCAGGATGAGAGACCTACTTCTCTCTCTGTCTCTTTCTCTCTAAAAAAAGAAAAAACAAAAAAACAAAACAGGGCTCTTCTCCTTGGGAGATATTGCTGTTTCTAGGTCTAAAAAAGAAAAACTGCCCTCCCCCCAAAGGAAGTGGTTGTAGTTCAATAGGATCACAACAAAATGACATAGGCAACTCTAGGAAATGCCCACTGGCCAAATTTTACATATAAGAGGAGACAGAGAAAGAGAGAGAGGAACTAACTGATTTTAAAATTTTGAATAAGTAAAAAACATGGAGTTCATAGTTATATTCCAAAAAAGGAAAACAAAATAGAGAAAAGGAAGCATTCTTCGATAGAATAATGCCAGTTAATAAATATAGAAAGAATGACAGAATTTTATAAAAGAAATCTTGCAATGCTCAGTATATAATAATTGATTCAAGCAAGAATCATCAATAACTGCAGAAAGCATCAGGTTATATCTGCTTAGGAACCAGGACCTCTGCAGGGTGCAAAATGTCACCTCATGCTCTGCTAAATAGTTACAAGGGCAAAATATACTTTAACAACGGAGAGATCTGATGATTGTCTCCTTAAAAAATTATACAATATAGTATTGGCAACATCGTACACCTGACATAACATTCTTCTTGATGTGATACCTTGGGAAATAGAGCATTGCCTCCGCCACACCAAAACATGTTTAATCTGAATCTAATCAAGATTTAGATCTGAATCGGGGCGCCTGGGTGGCTTAGTCGGTTAAGCCTCCGACTTTCGCTTAGGTCATGATCTCACGGTTCGAGCCCCGCGTCGGGCTCTGTGCTGACTGCCAGCTCAGAGCCTGGAGCGTGTTTCAGTCTGTGACTCCCTCTCTCTCTGACCCTCCCCTGCTCACGCTGTCTTTCTCTCTCCTAGAAATAAATAAAACATTTAAAAAAAAAAAAAAAGATTTAGATCTGAATTCCTATTCTAAGACACTTTGAAGACATAATCAGACAAACCTGGAATGTGAGAATTCTAGGAAAGTCAATGCCATGAAAAGAAAATATGCAGGAATTGTTCTTAGACCTGTTCAATAAAACTTCCAACAATAATGAAGCTGTTCTTTGCTGTCCGGTACGGTAGCCATTAGCCACAGCTGCCTATTAAACACTTGAAATGTGGCTAATGCTACAGAAAAACTGTGCCGAACAGTGTAGTTCTAGCCTAAACGAGATTGAAACAGCATAAGAATGAAATGAAATGCCATGCCCTGATTGGATTCTTCTTTCAAGAAATAAAAGCTATAAAATACGTGTTGGTGCAATTGCTAGAATGTTAATACAGACAGGGCACTAGATGGTATCGTGAAATTATGGTTCATCTTTTTAGGGCTGCTTGTATTGTTGTAGTTATGAAAGAGATTGTCCTTGATACAGAAGAGATGGATGCTAAAACGTGTAGGGTCTAAATACATAATGTCTGGGTCTTCAAATAGTGCAGCAAAAATGCAGGCGGGGCAAAGCAAGAGAGAACGAGGGAATTAGGAAGTAATTAGGGCAAACGTTAACAAACATTAAGGGTCAGGTATGCAGGTATTCATTATCATGTTCTCCCAAATTTTCTATATTTAAGAAGTTTTAGCAGTGGCTGGGGGAAAACAGCTCACAAAGTCCCCATTTCCAGCTGTGCTGCTCCTGTGTGTTCAAACACCTCACATGTAGTCACTACTGGTCAGTGTAAACCTGCCTATAGAGATGCAGATGGAGAAGAATCAGGGACCAGAAGAAGAAACTTGCTAGGGATCCCCTGTCATTAGTAGGCTAAGAGGAGTCTGTCAATCTGACCTCCGTCCCCCACCCCAGCTCGTGCCACGGTCTCTCTACTCTTCTCCACGGCATCAGCCATTTTCCCAGCTCTCAAGGGCTGGTTCAAAAGAGTGGTTAGCAGCACAGACTTCAAGGCCAGGCCTCTCACTGACACCAGCTTCATCGAGTAAGATGGCTTCCTCAGTCTGCCTACCTGAAAAATGGTTATAATAACATTGGCCTACTAGGTACTTTTGGGGGGCATAATATTAAGACAAACTATGATAATTGGCCCAGTGACTGGGATGTCAAATGGTATCATTTTTATCATTATTAACTATATTATGATTAGATAAAATGCTTGGCACAGTGCCTGACTTCTAAGTATTTAATAAATGTTATTAATGAGAACAATAATACAGTATGTATGTATGTATTTTTAATCAAAGAGAACCTGCTGGTTTGGGACTTAAATAAACTGCTGAGTTCAACTTGGTTTATTAGATATGGTAAGCTAAGATGGGAGTAGAGGATAATTCACCTTAAAATTTCAGCAGTTTAATAAAATAAAAGTTGATTTCTTGAGATATTGATTGTGTTCATTTTCTTATTTGTAGGCTGGTTACATGTATGTATTTAGATCATAAGAATTCACCAAGCTACAAACTTAACATTTTGTGAGTCAATAAAAAGGTTTTCAAGATTAAACAAAAGAGGGGCGCCTGGGTGACTCAGTCAGGTAAGTGTCCGACTTTGGCTCAGGGTATGATCTCATGTTCTGTGGGTTCGAGCCCCATGTCGAGGTCTGTGCTGACATCTCAGAGCCTGGAGCTGCTTCGTATTCTGCGTCTCCCTCTCTCTGCACCCCGCCCCCTCACCGCCGCTCATGCTCTGTCTCTGCTCCCTCAAAAAGAAATAAACATTTTTTTTAAATTTTAATTACACAGAAAGGTAAATACTTCAGTCTTAAATTGTTTTATTTATAAATTTTATTTATCATTCACAGAAAATCCAACGTAATTAATATAAGTCATGTAGTTTCTGGAACATAATGACTCGGAAACAGTGGTATTCATTAGAGTCGATCATAGATTTTCTAGTTTGAGTTGGGCCCTCTTAAAGCCAAGTGTGGCCACACCAGTCAGGCCCTCCAGAGAAAAAGAACCAGGAAGACATATACATGTGTCTGCATGTATTATTCATATATATTACATATATGGAATTCAAGGCAATTTCTTGAAATAAATATATGTAATTTATTATCATTTCTATTTATTTATAGAAATTGGCTTACCCTGCTGTGAAGGCAGGGAAGTCCAAAGTTTGCAAGGCAGAGCTGTAGGCTGGAATCACCAAGGCAGGAACTGATGCTATAGTCTTGAGGCAGAATTTCCTCTTTCTCTGGGAACTTTCTGCTTTATTCTTTACATATATATATGTTTTTTATTCTTTATATATTCTTATGTGCAAGCCAGGGAAAGGGCCAGAGGGAGAGAGAGAGAGACAGAGAGAATCTTAAGCAGGTTCCACAATCAGCGTGGAGCCCAATGTGGGACTTGATCCCATGACCCTGGGATCGTGATCTGAGCCAAAATCAAAAGCCAGACTCTCAACAGTCTGAGCCACCCAGGTGACCTCTGTTCTTAAGTGTTTTCGCTGATATGAAGAGGTCCATCCAGATTACCAAGAATAGTCTCTTTGACTTAAAGTCAACTGACTGTAGATGTGGCTGACAAAATGCTTCCCAGCAACACTTGGATTAGTGTTTCATTGAGTAAGAGTGTTATACGGTAGCCATGGTGACACACAGGGCTCAGCGGACAAGTGCAATTCCTTGCTAATGAAATAATGGTGGAAGTCATGTTTGTCACTGCTGAAAAGCAGACCTGAAAATGAGCGCGCAGTCAATGTTTTCTCCCACGCTCAAACAGGTCAGCCCAGGTACGGGAGTAACCGCCGGGAACAGAGTCCCTGCCCACACTCCGTTCAGATGGAGTGAGTGAAAATCTACTTCACTGACACTTTGGGCTCATATGTTACTGTGCTATAACCTATCCACCCCCTCAACATGCAGCCTCCACCATCCACAAGTCAGAGAAAGAAAAGCTGACTCACTGAGTCTATTTAATTTTGTCCAAGAAATGAGAGTATCACTTTTGCTCTCAATCTGTAGGTCAGAGCTAGTCTTCTGATCCCATCTAACTACAATAGAACCAGAAAACATAGCCAGGGGAGCAAAGGGACAGCCATTAGTCAGTAAATGTTTCTGTCTCCTACTTCCCAAGTGTTAGAAGCTGTCCAAATAGATTAGAAGACATTTGTAAATGTGGAATATGGTAAATTCTCCAGCATGGAATTAGCTGCATGTATTGGTCCTATAAATCAGAGGTACTTAACCAGTGTTCTAAAAGCACCTGAAATTATCATTAAAATTTACAAAATTATGACTACATGTATTTTTTAATGGAATGATCATTATTTTCCCTCGGGTTTTCAGAAAGTTGTTGGGCCCCCAATGTTAAGAATCGGATGATTTTTCTTACCTGAAAAACCAAAAAGCACGAAACCAATTATGGACTCCAGACGCTGATCTATCTGGTTCTCCATTTCCCAAGAGGAGTTAGGGCTCAAGACTGGGAACCTCCACTCTCTCGGGGCACCTGAGCTTCCGACTTTAGCTCAGGTCATGATCTCACAGTTCATGGGTTCGAGCCTCGCGTCGGGCTCTGTGCTGACAGCTCAGAGCCTGGAGCCTGCTTCGGATTCTGTGTCTCCCTCTCTCTCTGCCTCTTCCTTGTTCACACACTCTCTCTCTCTGTCTCTCAAAATAAATAAATGTAAAAAATAATAATAATAAAGAAAGAAAAGACTGGGGACCTCCATCCAGCTCACAATAATTGCTAAGTTTTCCCTGCGTTTGCGTCGGAGCCTGTCTTGCCCGGACGTCTCCCCTCTTTAACTGGCTGCCTTCCCTTCTTACTGTCAAGTTTTATGACTTGAGTCTTGCAGGTTTATCTCCCTACTTTCACGTGGCCCTCTCCTTCTCCAGAGGCCTTAGCCTGGTGCTGGCATCGCACCGCTGCTAACGGGAAAAACCACCGCAATCTACGAATTGAGTAATTCCCACATACTATTTTCTTCAATTTGATTTGATGTTTCTGAAGGCCTAAACTACAGAGTCCAATTGCTGAATTCTGACAGGAGAACATAGAGCTGGCTGACTTCTAAAAACCCACATGTAGTTTTTCCAGTAAAGTCTCCTGTGTCAGTTCTAGCTACAATTTGTCACATATTGAGGCCTTGAATACCTTTCTTCGAGGCATTTGCAATTAAGAGAAATCACTTCTTATTAAACTTAGAAGGGTCTGTTGTTAGTTAAAGGCCATTATGCCTCATTCAAATTCCTTCTGGGAGTATTAAGCAGTTACGTGGAGTAGTTGTTTGCCATTAACCTTGAAATCGTGTGGATTATTTAACTCTTAATGAAATCATGCCGTATGGATCCCCTTTTGATCTTTAAATGAATTAATTTGATGTTTTCAACTCTCCCACATCATTCTGAAAAGGCTGGCAGAGAATCAGTACACATTACAGGTTCAGGTTCAGAAGAAATCAGACTCGCTCTCCAATTTTCCACGTTTTCTCCCAGTTACGTTGATCCTCTGACCATTTCTTTGGAGGGAGAAACTGAGTTTGTAGTGAATGTACCTCTCTTATTTGCTAAGGTACAGCTTCCTTCCCCAGGAAAGAGAATCTCCTTACTGTGTCTGAGTAAACCAAAGTTTACATGGCTCCCAGCATGTTTTAAACCTGTAGAACAGTATCTTAGTAAAAGGACCTCAGGCTGACCTGTATACAACCTCAACTTTGAACTTTACTCCTTGTTGGACCATAAGTTAATAAAAGTTATTTAAAAAATTTCTTTGCTTGTTAAAAACAAATTTATAAAACAGCTTTATAAAAGCTGTTTTAAAGTTATTTTGATGCTGATTATGTCCCATAAAAACACCTAGGACATAGTAGTCATTTCCTAAATGTTCTGAGGGAACATTCTGAGCCAGGAATGTGCAATATCTCCCCAGAAATCCCTGACAAACTACTTATTTTAGAGCCTGCCCATCAATTCTTCCAGTTCAAGCTTACATTTGTCTTTATCCTGTTTTTCCCCCATCTGTATGGTTTGTACCAAGAAGTGCGATCTTTGCAAAGATAGAGTTTATGCATTAGAAACGCAGTTGAAGATGAATTTGGTGTTAAATGATCCAGCCTTGCCATTTCTAGTTGTATGTCTTTTGCAAGTTACTTATTTAATACAAATGCCTTTGGTTTTCCTACCTGCAAACAGAGTTAATAAGAATTTGGGGCTTTTGAAAGCTTTTAAGTATTTTTATATAATGTAAATTACTGAATTAATATACTAAATATACTGAATAAAATACACTAAGTTAGTCCTGACAAAGGAAATAAAAAAATAAAATTCTTACCTCCATTCATATACATTTTGCAGAATATATAGGTTACTTGGAATCATGCCCGTCAGGTGGTAATTGCTCTTCACATTTATTGTTCTTCTTAATTAAAAAATGCATGAATTACAATAAGAACTCAATACTTGTTAATTGTCATCATTATTACTCTTCTAACTAGAAAGAATAGTTGAAAGAGGTAGAAGAGAATAAAGACCAATTAGAGAAATAATTAGGAGAAAGAACCCTCTGCTATCAAAGAAGCAAACATCTCTAGGCTCAAAATTGATACTGGAATTTTAGGAAATCCAGGAAAAACAGAAAGAAACATAATAACCATCTACCTATATTTCAGTTTTTAACATAATGAAATAGAGAAAGTGAATAATTTGAATAAATTTTGCCCACAGTACTCTGTTCATTTTTAATGTGATATTGCTTAAGGACAAAAAAGAAAACTGCCAAGAAATTTTAATCTTTGTTGTTTTATTGTCAATATGAATATTGATATTGAAAACCTGAAAATACATCTTTTTTAATGTTTATTAATTTTTGAGAAAGATGGAGACACAGAGGGGAGGGGCAGAGAGAGAGGGAGACACAGCATCTGAAGTAGGCTCCAGGCTCTGAGCTGTCAGCACAGAGCCCGACGCGGGGCTCAAACTCACAAACCATGAGGTCATGACCTGAGCTGAAGTCAGATGTTTAACCCACTGAGCCACCCAGGTGCTAGTATTATTTATGCCTATTACAGATAAGAAAATAAGGAAGCATTTTAACATGACTAGAATCCAAGTTTTTTACTGAAAGAAAAAATGGAATACAAAATGAAAAATAAAATAAATTAAGAAAAAACCCTGTGCTGTAAAATTTGATTTGGAAATATCAGTATGAACCCCTTATTTACATATGTAAGCATTTCCTAACTTTTCTGCCAGAAAGAGCCCAGAATCAGTGATGCCACTGGGTATACATGGTGCCTACATCTTTCTTTCCAAATGCCAGGGGCTTAGACTTCCCTAAGAAATGGCCAGTCTCAGAGCTAAGATGAGGAAAGGCCACAATACATGTGCAACATCACGTACCAAAATACAATGAAGTGTTCAAAGCCTGGGGGGCCATGCGTGAAGGACATAGAAGTGTGACATGTGTGTTTCAAAATATTGGAAAGGATGCTTCAGCCTGTGTGCTTATAATCACTGGTTATTATAACGACTTAACCCAAATGATGTAAGTTCATGATGTAGCTTTTAACAAATGGAATGCAAGGCATATTGTAACTTCCAGGTCCTGTGCTAGCTAGCAGATGACATTGCTGCCCTACCCCTGCCCCTCCAACCACATTCATTGAGAAACACCCTTATGTTCTGCTTCTTGTGACTTTTCAGGAAACATTGGTCTACCAGCAGGCAGAGAACACCTCATGATGGGCAAGGCTGAGAGCAAAGCACTGGAAAATTAGGGGATTCGGCCCATACGTCTCTTGCCTACATTTGAATTTTGCTTAGCCACTCAACTTTTTATGGAAATAATGCTTGAATTTGTAAATGCTTTAAAGAGTGGTTTGTATGGTTTTTTGCTCCCACTTCTGTATTCTGCAGCTCAAATAACTAGATTTTGTTGTGACTTTAGTAACCCTGAAATTGAAACTAAAATTGGAAAGTCAAGTGGAACACAGAAGCTGTGTTTAAGAGGTTCTTATTGGCTGAGTGTGTGATAATTTGAACATGAAAAGAATAATTCTTCAAATGGATTGTAGCACATAGAATTAAAACCCAAAATCCATGTGTCTATAGCGTGATGTAGAAAAGATGGGGAGAAAAGGGAGGAGACGGAAAAAAAGGTCAGGCCATGAATGTAGAAGAGACAATGCTTAGGGAAGCCACTGGTTTCCAATCACCAATTTAATAACTGATTCAGGTGAGTCTCATCAACAGATAGTAAAATCATGTGTGAAAACTCAGGAGAAAGAGCAGTTACACGGTCTCAAGGTTTCATCTCATGGATTACTTACCAAAGGGAAAATACACCTCTGAAATGGAGATGATAGACAGTCAGCACTCTGGCTAAGTGACCAAATGTGTCATCACCAGCAACAGGACAGACTGGTACAATGTACAGTCAATACCAGTACAATGTACTGGTGCAATAAAAGGTGCCCAACATCGCCTATGTAGTAATCCCAAATACTGTAGGAAATTTTTCTTAGAAATCTAGAATGAGAGGCATTCTTTAGACTCTTTAAAGATTCAAATTTAAAAGATTCCAAATGACTCAGAAAACCTAACAATCAAACACAATGCTCAAATCTAGGGGATCCCAAATCTAGGGGAAAAACAGTTCATATAAAAGGTATTTGAGGCATAATCGAAGGAGTTTTAACGTGGGTTGTGTTATGACAGAATTCCAGAATTTTGGTCGATTTTCTCATGCCCGCTAGTCATATTGTGTCACTTAGAAGGCACCTGCTAAATTACTTAGGGAAGAGATATTGTTAGATTCAAACCCTTGGGGGTGGGGGGAAGATAAAATAAGGGAGATGAAATTTTGTCAATTCATGAAAATACATGAAGAGCACCTGAGTGTCCATAATTGTGCTGGTTGTTCAAATCCAATTCGCCTTTCTCCACTCTGTGATGCTGGGGTTGGGAGGGGAAACCATGTTTCTCCTGAGCCAGCTGGCTCCCAGTAGGTTCTAGTGCCAGGGAGGTTCAAGAGGCAACGAGGGCTTCAAGAAGGAGAGGGGATGTGCCCCCTTCTGTTTACTGCTTCATCTTGTCAGCCTTCCCCTGCCACGTTTCTTCACCAAAGAAATGGAGTGTGCATCTGAGCTCAAGTCATAGCTACTGCATTTCCAGCATCAAGCCAAGCAATGAGGGTTCTCTTCTGAGAGAGTAAGTGAAGCCCATGCCATATGACAACGGTGGTCTCTGAGTCACAGTCCATTTTCTTACAGAAATGTTTTCTTTTCAGACAACCAAGGACCTCAAAATTAATAACTCAAGTCCAAAAGGAGTCTACATTATTTATTATACTCCAACCAAAATGGCTGGTGGTTTGCTGAAGGATTCTATCTTTAGCTGGTGCCATGTCTATCACCAGGACCAACAGAATCCAGGGGGTCTGGAAGACCTACTGCAGTGGTTGTTCATGGCCATGGTTTCCCTGCTTTCTTATAGTTCCTCACGACTCAAAGTCAAGAAAGCTTTTAAGATCGCATGTATGTGCAGAATTATCATGACATGACCAGAAAAAGTTTCTGCCTCCTGACCCAATCCAAGAATGTCCGTGACCCCCTCTACTTTGAATCCCATCTAAGAAATGCTGGTTTCGAATCCCATTCACTTGATGAAACTTTCTGGAATGATCTTTAACCCCAGTTATGTGAGTAAAACTCTAAGCTGTAGGATTTTCCTGTATCAAGTTCAATCAGAAGAAAGTGCATGAGTAAAGACTAAGTTTTACCCATAATATGGACCCTTAATAAAAATCCAGACATCATAGGACAGCTCACCCCACTAGAGCTGCTAACACGGGACACAGAGCAGAAGCTCTACACCAAACCAGAAGAGAAACAATTGCCTTGGCCCAACTGGTTCATATCCATCATAGGGATGTTGAGAATTGAATTCTATTTTGGATGCTCTCTACATCACTGGGTATAGACAGGACTCCATCTGGACCTCATTTCAGAAAGTAGATCTAATAATTTAGAACAAAAAAAAAATTTTAAACAACCCTTTCAAGTACAAAGAAGCATTCCAGGTATTGCTTTAGACCAACATGTCTTAAAATGTGTACCATAAAATTCCATGAGAAATTTAACAGATCTCTTTAGGAGGTGGTCATAGTATCCAACGTTTCCAAACACATGGAACCCAGTGTACCCTCATTAAAGGGCTAGTGTCTGAAGAACACTCTTTAGGAAACACCTAAATTGAGAAAGTGTCACCAGAGAGTGTAACAGAGTCTGTCTCGTTGAGGTTGGCATGCATTTGCCTGGGGTGGGGGGAGGTAGCGGACACACAACCACACTTCTGCTGCACCTCCATGGAATACAGTCACATGAAGCTCCACGCACCTTGTACTCACTTGGCTCACAGTCAAGAAGCCATGAGTTTCTGCTCAATTGGATTAAAAGGATTTTAAGCTTACAATTGCTCTTAGGTAAAGAAATATGAAATTACTTCTTGGGAAGTTATGACTTATACTTGGAAATGTTAAAATAGAATTTAATCATCAAGATAATTCTAATCTAAATGAAAAGAAAATCACATCCAGGAGAAATCTTCCTGGCAATTATGAATCTCTCCAAGACTAAAAGCAGGGAAGGTGGCGGGATTCAGAGAGCATGGAAATGCTATCATTTCTGTTGCATCTTCCTGTGAACACCACCTGAATACTGAGTGAATGTAGAAATCTCATTCCTATTCAGTCATGTGAGTCCAGGCTAAACCGGACGGGAAGGTTGTAGAGTTTCTGAATACAGATGGAATTTACTCCCTTCTGCTTTAGGATTTCTTCTGGGGCTATATATATATTTGGAGGGCAATTTATACTTTGGGAAAGACACATTTATACCAGTATCTGTTCCCCTCTTATCACTTATCAAAGTCATTTCTGCTTTTGACATCATGGTTATTTTTTTAAGTTTATTTATTTATTTTGAGAGACAGCAAGCAAAGGAGGAGCAGAGAGAAAGAGAGAGGGAGAATCCCAATGTGGGGCTCAAACCCACGAACTGGGAAATCATGAACTGAGCCAAAATCAAGAGTCACACACTCAAACGACTGAGCCACTCAAGTGCCCTTGACATCATGGTTATTAATGAGAGAGAATAAAACAGCCACACAGTATTATTCTCCAGACCCTTAATGAGTACCTACTAAGTGTTAGAAAATATTGTACAGCTGTGGTGAATGAATGAAAAAGATGAAGCAAGTCCCTTAAAAATATAGATTATCTTTAGTGGGTAAGACAAATATATATGTAAACAGTTGGAATCTCCATTCAAGAAATATGTTTCAGATACATACTACAGATCAAGAAATGTGCTAAGCAATGAGAGCTGGGGATATATAGAGATATAAGACAATTCCTGTTTCTGACAAATTACTTGGAGAGAAAAGCAGTCAGCCATTTACTATATCACAGTGAAGTAAGTACCAAAACATAGTTACTATACTACATATTCTATATATAATATAGTATTCTCTGTCTAGAAGAATTAGAAACAATTTTCACTTAAGGGTATTATTCTTCTAGTCTTCAAATGATGAGGATCAGTCCATTTGGAAAAGAAGAAAAGACATCATGATACTAACAATACATTCAGTGTACACATTTTGACAGTTTGTAGACATGGCCCCAAGAAACTTTGACACTCCTTATATTTAGTGACCGTCCACGTACCCTTCCCTTAGGCACCAATAAAGCATGGCGGTTCTGATGTTTGATGACTTGCAACACCTGGACACAAAAGGGGCAACTTCCACCTGGTTCGCTCCTATTAGGAACTCTGAGTCACCGTATGAAGGACAAATACCTCAGGTATACCACACCATGAGGGATCCAAACTACATGGGGACACAATCTGGTAGTCCCAGCCATTGGCTGCCTCCACCCCAGATGTCGGAACAGCAGGCGAATGCATCTTTAGTTAATCCCAGTCCTCCAGCCTTCGAGTCACCTCCAGTTTTCAAATTTTTCTAGCTGATTCTCCCCCCAAATTCTGTCCCCATTGCTCTTCCTCTCCCCATTTCTTCCATGTTGATCCTAGCCGTTAACATTCCCTCCCTATCAGAATGAATCCTCCCACGAGCCAGATTTCTCTCTCTGAGTTCAGAGATAACCTCTCTATTTTGCTCATAATTCTGCAAGAAGAGTGGTATTTCTAAAGTAGAAATAGGATCAGTTTTGGCTCGGCAAATGTGGGTCATCTCATCGCCTCCAGCTTTTACAGTCAAGGTGGATCACAAGGACCTTCGTGATATGGCCTCCTTAACCCTCATGAGCTTCAGCCCTCAGGCTTCATTCCTAGTCAGAAAACCCATTTCTGGGTATTTTCACAAGTTCAACCCTCTGTGGCACCCATCCCATATTTGCCAACCTGATGCTTCCTTATTCATCAGTTCTCAGCATGTTTAGAAAGCTGTTAGGCCTTTTTTGGGCACCAATAAGCACAAATCTCATTCCTATGCAAGAAGATAGGCTGATTTTTCACCGTCTGTAAATTGACTTTTCAACTGTACGGAAAACTCCATGAAAATTGGGACTTTGTCTAGCTTACCACCCGCTGAGCTAGAGAAGGAAGTGAAACAGAGGTAAATAACACATCTTACCTGAGCCTAAGGCAATAGCTTTCCTTCAATGGGAAGTAGGATAAGAGAAATTCAAAAATCGATAAGATTTCAATAAAGAAGAAATTTCTGTCTCGGGAATCAGGGATAGCACATTATACATAGTCACAATTAATTAACCTGGGATTTGATAAATAATACTGTTTGGAAAAAAAAAATCAAGCCAAAAGAGAATATTCTACATTACCCCTTAAATCTGGTGATTTCACATGGAAGTCTATAGAAATCCAATCCATTTGTACCCAGCCCCAGTTTTTCTCTTACCACCTTTATTCACCTTCAAAAATGAAATTATTCTTACGCTTTGTGAAAACTATCTGTACATGTTTACAAGCAAAGTTATTTCATAAGTGCTTACACATGAGTATTTATTTGTCTTTGAGACCTCGGCTATTTCTTTATCTGAATTGCTCGATGATATTGGTGATATGTGGCAAGACTGTCCCCACCCAGGGTCGGAAGGGCCTGCACTGCTCACATTCTAGCAGGTGAAATTATTTTGAGGAAATGCTGAAGGCTACTCCCATCAGGGCCATAGAAATATCAACCAGTAATTATCCCAGAATTCAAAGACCCTCAAAGAAGAAAAGCCACAGGTATAATTGGGGATTTGAGCTGACTAGAGCCGGGGTGAATCAATCCGAAAGGGTTAGGAGGCTAGGAGGCTTTCATAGTACATTTCATAATGACAGAATATCCCTGCCCCTTGCCAGACATCATGTATTTCATTGTGGTTTGGATTTTACAGGGTCTCCTGCCACCCAGTTACTTGAACAATTTCAAAAAGAGTCTCTCTTATCCCTTAGCATCTTATGAATGGGGTGCCTGGTTTAGAATTGAAGGTGCTCCTAAAGGCATTGTCTATTTAGATATTCTTGTTGCTTGTTTTCCCTTAAGCAGCGACCACGGCCATCTATTCTCACCGGGTTTAAAATCAAAAAGGTAACAACAGGGGTGCCTGGGTGGCTCAGTCGGTTAAGAATGCCACTTCAGCTCAGGTTATGATCTCAGTTTGTGAGTTCGAATCCTGCATTGGACTCTGTGCTGACAGCTCGGAGCCTGGAACCGGCTTCACATGCTGTGTCTTCTTCTCTCTCTGCCCCCCCTCACTCATGCTCTCTCTCTCTCAAAAAAAAAAACAACACAAAAACAAAAAAACAAAAAAGATATGAAAATTGAAAAAAAAGAGTAATGACAGAAAATTAGAGAAACTCATGTAATAAAACATGTTTTTCTGTACGTGCATCTATTTATCCATTTGCTCACTCATTTATTAAAAAACTTCAAATATATATTGTCAGGCAGATAATAGTACTTACGTCATGGGGTAAGATTTGAAGAGACTATTTGCAAAGCACTCAGAGCAATGCCTGTCTCATTACAAATATGTAAAGGCTGAGTATTAGTCTGATCATACTCAGTGTCCAATACATTTTTTTGTGGAATGAATAAATGAACAAATAGGTACATGTTGACATCAATCAAGATGGGGTCAGAATGGTGGGACAATTCTGCACGGTTAAACAGAAGAGAAGTCACATTTTGCACAAGTTATTGTGAGCTGGGAAGATTAGATACATTCTGTTGGAAACAAGGACTGGAAAAAGAGCAGTGTGAGAAGGTACTTTCTGACACTCTGGGCTCTGGAGCGTTTGAAATAGGTTCCCTGGCAGGGTTGTGAATATCAGATCTGGAGGGTGGAGGGGCCCATGGGGGTTATCCCTGTGCAAGTGTGGAGCAGGGTGGGCAAGGAGTCCCTTTGAGGTCCCTTCCAAACTGAGATTTTAATTTGTTTTTAAGTTTATTTATCTATTTGGAGAGAGAGAGAGAGAATACTAGCAAGGGAGGGGCAGAGAGAGAGAGAGAGAGAGAGGATTCCAAGCAGGCTGTGGACTGTTAGGGCAGAGCCCACCCAACACAAGGTTCGAACCCATGAACCCAGAGATCATGACCTGAGCCAAAACCAAGAGTCAGATACTCAATCCAACTGAACCACCCAGAGGCTCCCAAACTGAGATTTTAAAACTCCAAGGAATTCCTGCACGTCTCAAAGATGTTTGATTTATCACAATTAGTGGACAGAGTAATCTAAGCTAAAACATTTTTTTTAATTTTAATATCTATTTATTTTTGAGAAAGAGAGAGAGCGCACATGAGCGGGGAAGGGTCAGAGAGGGAGGAAGACACAGAATGTGAAGCAGTTTCCAGGCTCCAAGTTGTAAGCACAGGGTCAACACAGGGCTCAAACTCCTGAACTGTGAGATCATGGCCTGAGCTGAAGTCAGATGCTTAACCAACTGAGCCACCCAGGCGCCCCATAAGCTAAATCTTTTTAAGTAAAATGACACAAAGCGTCTCTAAAATGGGCTTAATTTTTTTAATGTTTTTTATTTATTTCTGAGAGAGAGAGACAGAGTGAGCAGGGGAGGGTTAGAGAGAGAGGGAGACACAAAATATGAAACAGGCTCCAGGCTCTGAGCTGTCAGCACAGAGCCCGACGCGGGACTCAAACCCACGAACCGCGAGGTCATGACCTGAGCCAAAGTTGGCGCTTAACCGTCTGAGCTACCCAGTTGCCCCTAAAATGGGTTTAAATATGTTTGACAACCAATGAGAATAATCAGAACCATGGAATATTTTCTCTTCACTTTTCCTTATGCTACATAACTTGCTAATGAACAATCACAGGGGATGTTTTTTCTAACCTGAGTCCTCATGTCATCATCTCACCCATACGCTCAGGCAAAGTGAGGATTCCATAGATCATACTTAGGAACACAGGCCTTATGGTTAGAAAGCCCTGGCTCCTATCTCCACCTGCATTATTTGCTCAGCAAATTTGGGCAAGTAACTTGTGCTTTCTGAGCCCTGGTTCCCTCCTCTTTGAGGTGAAGATATATATTTTGATTACTCCATTATTCAAAGACTATTCAGAGAGCCAGGAGATTGGGACTGTAGCTCATCTCAGCCACTAACCTCTGACAAGCCACGCCGTCTTTCTAGGCATGCCTAGAAAATGGACTTACTAGCACATGACCTGCTTGCTTTGCAAATTACAAGAGTAAGAAGTAAGTGATGTTTTAAAAACTATATATAAACATATGTATTTGTTTTCAATACATAACTATGCCTATATAGTTGTATTTTAGATATGTATGGATCTGTAAGTGGTAGATGACACAAAATCTTTGCCAGTTGTCAGTTGAAGTGGAATCAGAAAGCTCCTTCAATGGTATCTTTCCCATTCATATCTATTTCTAGGGCTGGTGTAACACATGACCATGAATGCCATGCCTTGAAATAAGAGACATTGGTTCTCTCTGTTTTGGAGGCTACAAGAGCAAAATCAAAGCAAGTTGATTCCTAAGGTTCCTTCTTAGGGGCTCAGAAGGAGAATCTGTTCCAGGCCTCTCTCCTGGCTTTGGTTAAGAGCCGTCAAACCTGGCATTCCTTGGTCCGTGGGAGCATCACACCAGTCTCTGTGTCCACCATCGTTGGTGGTTTTCTCTGTGTGTCCCTGTGTCTTTGTTTCCCCTTCTTATGAGGACACCAAGCGTTGGATGAGGGCCCGCTTGAATCCAGTGTCATCTCATCTCAACGAAGGCCATATTTATGCAAAAACCCTACTTCCAAATAAGGTCACATTCTGAGATTCCAAGCAGACGTGAATGTGGAGGGAACGCTATCCAACCCAGGATACCATCCATAGTCCCCAAAGTCTGTTGCACAGAGAATAACAAGGAAAGAGACTCCTGACCTCACACGTCTCATAAAATATATGACAAGCTTGTTATTTTGCATTATGATGATTTGTTTTGTGTCCTGTATTCTACAGTTTATTACTCTGGTGATGCTTTGTGCTGAGGAATCAGCAATGGGAAGAGTGCATCCTAAAAGGAAAATAGGTCTCTGACAATGGACTTGAGGCCAGTGGGAACAGAAGCTCAAGCTCTGGCCGGCATCTAAACGTGTCTCCCACCCTGCCTATATTACACTAGCCTGTTCCAGCCTGCGAGTGGGTGGAACGTGGACCCCAAACGATGAGGAGGAGGCCTCTAAGTTAAGTTGTCAAGTTTCACCCAGTTGAGTGTGATTATGTTGGATACGCTGTTCTTATCTTAGCCATGCTGTAGAGAATTTAGGTTGCATATGTGTTCATACGTTGGCCAGGGCAAAGCTGAAGCTCTACCAGTGGCTGCCATGGTAATTACGAATAAATTCCCGGGGCAAAGGAGAATGTTCTGAAGAGGAGCTGTAGTTTGAAGGTCTAGCTACTTCTGCTTCTAAACAATTTTCCCTCCACTAAAAACCTTGAAATCCATGAATCTGATTTATTAACGAAGGCTATAATTGTCATATAATACACACACACTGTAAGTCAATGTTTGCTTAATTTAATTGCGATAAAATTGGTCCTATGAGCCATGCATGTCATTGACAAAGTCACTCACACTCTCCACATTTCTGCCGCTCAAAATACAAAACAAATACTATTAGCTGCCATTAGCCAGCAGGAATGAGTTCAACAAAGGCTTTAAAATCAACTCTGGATTTTTCAAAGGGAAGGTGACTCTCTCTTCGTTGCTTCATTAAGCATTACATCTGAAAAGGCTGCAAACTGATAGTAGATGTCCCTTTCTTTCTCATCTACAAAATGAAATGGAAAAGATACTCTATCACAAGGGTTCCCTGGAGGTCTGGATAATAATTTCTAGTAAAAATTAATGAGGATATTGAAAATGAGAACGATTGATATTCAGATTTGGAAACGTGGAAGCAAGCTTTTCCATTTACTTTTTTTTGCTGAAGCAATTGACATTTTTCCCTGGGTGACCAGCCTGGCAGATATCACAATCTTCCAAGGACCTCTGAACAAGGTCATCCTATTAAAACTCAGTATAAAGGTGACTCCAAAAGCACTTTTAGAAGCTTCTTATGGTAGAAAATATGACTTTCCCTTAATGCATGCTTAAGTTAAAATAGAAAAAATAAGGTCTATTACATTTAGAGATTTTTATTTAAGTATCTTCAACAAAGAAATAAAGGTGGGAAGACATATTGAGACAATTTCTTTTTAAACATTATTCTGGAGAATTCATGCAACTGGTGCAAAAGTCACTCTAGCCTATGGGGTAAGGACACTAAAAGTGAGTTGCACAGAACAATATAAAGAATAATTGGACTGAAGGGAAAAAAAAAAAAAAAAACA
>NW_027551571.1:7799542-7849968 GCF_008692635.1 Crocuta crocuta | reverse complement strand
TCTTGGACTGAAGGCTCGTTTCGAATCTAAAATCTTATTATAGGTGATATCTGGCTGGCTCAGTCAGTAGAGCTTGTGAGCCTTGATCTCAGGGTTGTAAGTTCGAGCCCCACATTGGGTATAGAGATTACTTAAAAATGAACTGTTAAATAAATAAATAAATAAATAAATTTAAAAAATCGTATTATATACTACTGGTTTTTTTTTAGTTTAATCCTTATTTCATGAATTGCAATACAGATATTTAATTTTTTCATATTCTAATTAGAATTGCTATTTTACTACTTTAAATGTAAGGTAGCATCCTTTCCATGATACGTAAGTCTGGATTTGCCTGGGGCCAGGACTGGAGAAAGGAAAAATAAAACGGGATTTCTCCTACTCTCTCAGTTATAGGTCCCCTTCCTATTCCTTAAGCCAGAAAGAGGAAGATTTTCCTACAACTCTTTCTGTCTGTGCTAATACGCAGGCAGGACCTGGGCTGCTTTGGATCCAAACTGGGAGTGTACTCTCTCTATCACAAGGAGACCAGGAACACTTGACCACGTATTACCACTCATTCATTACTCAACACTTCTTTTGAAAAACAGTCACTTCCAGGGTGCCTGGGTGGCTCAGTTTGTTGAGCAACTGACTTTTGATTTCGGTTCAGGTCATGATCCCAGGGTCAGGGGATCAAGCCCTATGTCAGGCTCCTCACGGGCTCCTCACTGATTGTGAAGTCTGCTTAAGATTATCTCTCTCTCCCCCCTCTGCCCCTCTCCTCTGCTCTTTCTCCTTCTCTCTAATTTAAAAAAAAAAAAAAGTCACTTCCAAGGACCTTGACTGAGTTTCTTCCCCAATCCTTCTGTTAAGAGTTCCTAAATGGATTGCATGTAGTATGGACAAGATAATGCGTAGCCACGTTTAGACATTGCTTTCTGCCTTTTACCTCTCTCACTTGCTGACATCCCCCCTAGATCACAAACAGGTGAAAAGGAGCCTCGGGACACCAACCAACCTAATGACAAGACATCACCATCTTATATCTTGTTTTCAACTTGCTCCTTACCTTCTTTTCTCTTCCAGCAAGCCCTGATGCACTCTGTATTTGGCAACATCCAGCCACATTGTATACATGACTAATTAGCAAATTGTTGGGAATACCAAATACCATGCCACTTCCCCTCTTTGAAAAGATCCTTACACAGAGGTCAATTACAAAATACTGGACTCAGTAATGGCATCTGCCACCTTTACTGAAATAAAGGGGAGTTCCTTTCTTCCTAAGAGGCTACCAGAGAGCGGAAACTCTTGCCTGGAGATGCCTCTTAGAGGGATGTCGAAGGGGAAGTAGGATTTCAGACAGATACAGCTCCTCTGTAAAATAAAATGGTTTTTATAACCTAAAATGGAGGTAAATTAGTAAGACCGAGGTGGAGCACGGTGAGAAAATGAATCTGTTTCTATGGTACTCTAGGAAATCATTCTAAATTTAAAAAGCACTGCCTCTGCTATGCATTACAGTGCTCTGAAATCCATGCACATAGACTATTAAAGCACATTAAGGTCCATTGTTAAAAAAGCATCTGTCTATTGATCAGACAATGACCTTATGCATTTGAAGTGCCAACCACGTATAAATCAGCAGGAAGGATCTGACGTGTTATTTGTCACGAAGCCTAGAGGACTTCATTTTTGATATTTACTAGAGCTGTGAAAAATAACTTACAAGGAGATTTACACATGTCAATATCTACATGTTAGGTTTCTTTCTTTTCTCTGAGAAGTCTTCAGTTGGCAGTAAAGCACAGGGCGTATCAAGTGTGAAGATAAGTTCAAGGCCATCCCTAGATACACACACGAGCTACCATTGACTAGCTGCATGGCCGTGAGTATCTATCCTTGCTTCCTTTTTGCTCATTTGTAAAATGTAGCTGCTAACAGTACCTATGTCCCAAGATTATTGTGAGGATTAAGAAAACAAATACTTAAAAAGTGCTTAGTGCCTGACCCATGAAAAGGGTTATACATACTAGTTATTAGTATTTCCAACTACCAATCTTAGAGAAAGTTATTTTTTTTTTAAGTTATCATGGCTTCCGCATCTAAGGAGGTTGGAAGCCATCACTCCATCCTTAACAACAGCAAAAAAGCTGAACAGATTAAAAAAACAACTCGTCTTGGATCCCTGAAAGAGGGGAGGGAGGAGAAGGGGCAAATCGTTGCCCTCAAGACTGGAGAGCCAGACAGGTGAATACAGGGCATGATGGCTTCCTGGAACAGAGACTCACAAGTGAAAACCATCGGAGGAATCAGCTCCAGGGTGTGAAACCTGAACTGCCATTGACAAATCGCTAGAGGACTCATCTGAGAGTTAAAAACTCCAAGAAGACCCAGGCATAGGAGGACCTTCAAAGTATGGCGGGATTGGCCAGGCCCCCGCCTGCTCTAGTATCACCGGAATGCGATAGTGGTATTGTAGTGGTATAGTTATTACTGTAACTATCAGAGAGAAAAAATCCCCTGGTGCTTTTCTCAGGGAGAAGGGAAAGGGAAACATTTTGAAATATACCAGGGTACCGTGATCTTCTTCATGAGGTCTACTCATGGGGAAAACTGGTTAACCAATGCCTAACCTGCTGGGGTGTTATCAGAGCCTAACTGACCTGGGGGAAAAGGAAACGCCCAACTACAGATCTTGTCCCACCTTAGGAAGAGAAAAAGCTGAGAAACTCTTGAGACGGTCACAGTGCAGAGGCACAGGCTAACTGAAAGTATGAGACCTAATCATAAGATTCTAGAATGGTCCATCTCTGAGGCACCTGGGTGGCTCAGTTAGTTAAGCATCCGACTTCTCAGGTCATGATCTCACAGTTCATGGGTTCGAGTCCCGTGTCGGGCTCTGTGCTGACAGCTATCTCAGAGCCTGGAGCCTGTTTCAGATTCAGTCTCCCTCTCTCTCTGACCCTCCCCTGCTCACTCTCTCTCTCTCTCTCTCTCAGAAATAAATTAAAAAAAAACAACAACATTAGAATGGTCCCTCTCCCCACACACCTCACCACCAGATTTCTAATGGCCTGTTTATAGCAATGCCGTTTACCCAGAATATTTTGTCCCGCTCTCTAGGAAACAATTACAAGGCATATCAAAAGACAAAACCAAGAACATAAAACAACTCCACAATTGGAAGAGGCAGAACAAGCATCGGACCTGGACAGGTCCTTGGTCTCCGTATTTTGTCATATGATCGCTACTGCCCTTGATGCAGGAAGAGTCTCTCTAGCCAGGGCGCAGGTCATGTGACAGGAGAAAAGACGGGAACATGAGCATCCGGAGTGGCTCCCCTTCCAGCTCTACCACCTGCCAGCTAAGAAAATTTGCTCGGTTTACTGATAGTTACCTACAAATTGGGCTTTAAAATAAATACATCTCAGGGTTCTCCTAAAAATAAAATAGCATGTGTCCGGGACCTAGCGGAGTGCTTGACATGTTTCTTCTCATTAAATATTAAAAATAAAGCAATTACAGAAAACAGAGTGCAAAACCCTCCAGTGCATGAGATTGAAGACTTTTGACAGCAGAACTTCCACCTCAGAAGTTGACTGTATCTATTTTCCCCAGAACTTTTCCACTTAGCTATCCATGGCCCATATTTTTATCTTCTAAAATCTTAAAGCATGTGGTGTTTTGTTGGAAGGGACAAGCTCCTTTCCATCCATAATCAATTAGCTGTGACTTATTAGCCTGTGTTTCAGGCCCATGAAAGGGCTCCTGGTAAGAGATAATAGCCTTCTCAAGAAAACCCACCTTCCAAACAGCACCTTGGATTTCAGAAGGTTTCATTTCCATTATGCAATGTGATCTTCACATTATACCCAGGACAGAGGTAGAGCAGCCATCTACTTTTGTCCTCTACTTTACAGATGAGAAAACCGAGGACCAGTAAAGATAGAAAGTCTGTTAGTTAGCAACAAACCATAATACAAGCCTCCGACTCCTGGAGATCTCTGGGAAAGTTTTTAGAAAGAGATATGGTCCCTGCCTCAGGCGCAGTTGTGAGGCTATGTGCTGTGTTGGGAAACATGTGGACTCTGAAGTCAGAAAAGGTTAGGATTGAGACACTACCTGCTGTGCTATTTACTATCTGGTGGGAGCCTTGGAAAGTGGCCCCACCTCTCTGATTCTCCACTTGCCTTATCTACACAATAAAAATAAAGTCTACTTTCTAGGATCGTCCAAGGATTCATCGAAGAGTAGCTCAAGCTTTTAGAGCAAGAGACTGGCAAGTAGTAAATGTTTAATAAATCTTACTTCGCCTCCGCCACTCTGCACAGTCAGTGCTTTCAAGAAGGCATTAAGATCATTTAAAGTTGACTCTAAAATCCTCAACTTCTTCATCTGTGACCTCAGGGGAACATTATTGTTTACAACTTGGAAAGAAGAATGTTCTGGGGAATCAGATCTTCTCTTAAGTCATTCAGCCCTGCTCTGGCAAATTTTGAAGAGGTTTCTAAATTTTCACAAGATGTCCAGGGTGGTGAAATATACCAACACTTGTGCCTTATTTATAGCTGTCAAGTCAGATGACTCAGAAGGAGCGTAAGGGCCTCACTGGGCCAGGGTTCTGGAATGGACACGCATAAATTATCTCCAGGACTGGTGTCAGAGCTCATCAGGGAGCATTTGTATGATGTGGACCAGAATAACTCAGGGTTAATGTGACAGGTTACAAAATCTAGGTGGTCACAGAGCAGAAGGGGCATTTGAGATTATAATCTATACCTCTCAAGTTATGAATAACGGAAATGATGCCTAAGGGGTAGAAGAGACTTAGCTTAGGTCTTCAGACCATGAATGCTGAAATGGTACCATCCCCATGAGCTCTTAGTCCATAGGCCATATCTTCTGCCTTCACCTTGCTCTCTCTAGGCTCTCACTTTCTACGGGGCCCCCTGGGCAACTGCTGGCCACCCTAGCCTCTATGTCTGTAGCAACTCCCAACTCAGTAAGCTCAGTGGCCCTTTCCCCCGAGAAGGCTGAAATACTCTTGTTTGTCAAACAATGAAGAATGAGTGGCAGATGGACTTTAAAACCATAGGGGATACCCAAGGTCTGGTGTATCCACAGAGAGGCTGGCAGTCTAGGACGAGGGGTAGCAAGCTTGAGTGGGAATGGGTGGGAGCATAGGCTGTGTCTCATTACCCACATGACTCTCCCTCATGCTTAGGCTCTACATCAGCCCAAGTGCTGAGTTCTGCTTAAGAGCCAGACTTCAGAGACAGACATACTTCAGTTCACATCCCAGCTCTGATTCTTATTACCTGTGTAATAAGAAAGACCCCTAATCTCTCAATTTCCTCATCTGATGAAGGAGACTCATATCTTCTGGATATCAAATGACTGTATGTCTACAAAGCACTTAGCACTGTTCCTAGCCCACAGGCAATGTTTCATAAAGAACAGGGGTGCCTGGGTGGCTCAGTCAGTTAAGCGTCCGACTTCGGCTCAGCTCATGATCTCATGGTTCGTGGGTTCCAGCCCTGTGTCAGGGTCTGTGCTGACAGCTAGCTCAGGGCTTGGAGATTGCTTCCGATTCTATGTCTCCCTCTCTTTCTGACTCTCCCCTGCTCACGCTGCCTCTCTCTCTCTCTCTCTCTCTCCTTCTCTCTCAGAAATAAGTAAAACATTTTAAAAAATTAAAACAGAACAGCTGTTGTTGCTTTTGTTTTCCATCCAAATTTTCTCAATCTTCACCATATTCTCTGTTTATACTATCATCAGTTCTGACCTGAATTTGTGCAGCCACCTTTTACTGGGCTTTCCTACTGGTAGGTGTTTCTCCTCAGTGCATCCGTATCTATACATTGCTGGACATCCTGTGGAGGTACTACAATAATGTATAGACAAGAAAAATGAGAGCCACCTGAGTAGCTCAGTAGGTTAAGCATCTATCTTGATTTTGGCTCAGGTCACGATCTCACGGTTTGTGAGATCAAGCCCCATGTCAGTTCATTCCCAAGCCCCTGTTTGGTATTCTCTCTCTCCTCTCTCTCTGCCCCTCTCCCTTCTCTCTCTCTCTCTCTGTCTCTCATTCTCTCTCTCTCTCAATAAATAAATAAATAAATGTTTAAAAAATGAGGATATAGCCTGTATAGTTAGTTGAATAGAAACATGCAAGTTTTTAAACCAAATATGGGATGTTATTAGAAAAAAAAATCAATTCTTACAGCACCAGGCAGAATCTGTCAACCTATGGCATGTTTTCAAGTATTTCTCTTGTCAGTTACCATGGGTGAGATGAGAAGCTATTTAACATCAGACTCATCCTTACCACTTCCTGATATAGATACCATCACCCCATTTTACAGATGATAAAATTACGTTTCATGGAATTTCAGGAATTTTCCCAAGGCCAAGGCACTAAATGACAAAATCAAGATTAATATCTGGGCCTGTCACCCCCAGATCTGTCTTTTTCCCCACTATACTGGGTAGTTTCCCTGCCCACTCAAGTGTGGTATTGTACAGACATTGGTCACCCACAAAATTCCTTAGGAGACCCCACTGTCATCTCCAAACCAAGACATCTGATCCTGTAAAAGCAAACAGAACTGTGAGAGGTGTATGTGCAAGGTAAATTCAATCTAGGGAACTTCAGAGATTTCAAATGTGTGTGTGTGTGTGTGTGTGTGTGTGTGTGTGTGTGTGTGTGTGTGTTTTAATACTTACGTGTTTGTCTTGGGAGAGAGAGAGACAGAGAGAACAAGTGGGTGAGGAGCAGAGAAAAAGAGAGAGAGAGAGAGAGAGAGAGAGCCAAGTAGGCTCCATGCTGTCAATGCACAGCCCAACATGGTGCTCCATCTCATGAACTGTGAGATCATGACCTGAGCTGAAATCAAGAGTCAGACACTTAACCAACTGAGCCCCCCAGGCACCCCTGGAGGAATTTCCATTTTGACGTTTTAAGTATTCCAGCTGCTCTCCTTACAACCAGGCCTCATGAGTACCCAACCATCACCTGGGAAAGTAGGACCAGATGCCTGCCAAGTGCTTACAATTTAATAGTAAATAAATGAGTCCCTGGTAGTTCTCTTACGGCTGGCTGGGGAGCCCGTTCCCGGCTGCCGGGTCCACAAACAGCTGAGTCAATACACGACTAGAAGCTCCAACCAGAGAATCGTCATCCAGGGCCCACAGCCCTGGGTATCCTAGAATGGCCAGTGTTTACCCATGAGCAGGTGTGAGATCACCCAAGCCCTCACTACTGAATCATGTACTAAGTCGCCTGTAAAAAAGATCGTTCTAGTGATTGAATGAAAGAATCAGAGCTAGGAATGCTGATTTAAATAAAAGTATATTTAAATCTTTAAGGTTCTCCCGAAGCCTATATAAATGTTGCAGTTTCGTTGCTAAGCCGTGGGCAGCTTATCCGTTCCAGCACACGGCATGTATCAAGCACTAGCAGGTGAGGGTTAAAGCAGCAAGCAGTGGGTTCTGTTATGCATTTCCCTAATTAACACCTGCTGACCAAGGGCAAGGCCCTGTGCTCTTATGCTCAGCGGGAGAATGTAGGTGGATGGCAGTGTCCCCTTTCTCCTGGTATATTGGGGAAAGCAGATTTCTGAAGAGATCATTTCGAAGCTGTGTGACATGTGAACAGTAGACATATATTCAAGTCAAAGAAACAATACCTCAAGGACAACTGAGCAAAAGTTAGACAAAGAGAATCATGAGTATAGTCTGAAGGATGAATTTGAGTGGGTGGGTATGTGCCATGGAAAGGTAGGCGTCCGTTGAGAAATATGTTTGCATGTAGAGAAAGCAACATAAAGCAAGGAGTAGAACAGCAACGGAATATTCTGGAAAAGTCAGAGAAGTGGGGAATAACACCAGAATGAGGCCTGGGAGGGAGACGTGGGTGAAAATGTGGTCTCTCCTTCCAGTGATGCAACTTGCTTGCGTCAGGAATGCGTTCAGCCTCTGAATTGGTGTCTGGAGGATGCCGATGTGAACATAAGCCCAGTGTGTGCTGTCCCCAAGTGGGAGACAATCCTTTTCTGATGCCACGTGATCCTTTCTCGGACATCTACTGCACCCCTTCCTTGCTGCTATAGCTTTCACCTAATGCTATTAACACTGTCAATTTTTCTGCAGACTGGGGATGAACTTTGCCCTCCATGGTTCTCTGATGCTTGGTTTGTCTCTTAACTGGAGTGGGAAACTTTGGAGTGTAGGGACCATTCATTCTCCATTTACAGGGGCCAGCCTGTCTGGTGTGCTCTGACAATATGTAGACAAGCATAAACAGCATATTATTTTCCTTTGAGTTGTATACAGCCTATTATATTCTGGGCAAAAAGCAGAAAAAGAGACAATGTGTGATGGAGATGAGTCCCAGGAGCTGCCCAGGACAGAGGCAGCATTTGTGTTACTGATTTTCTTTCATCGCAGTACCAGTCCCAAGGTCATGGGCAACGCCGGTTGAATCATTGTGACGATACTGTGTCTAGCAATGAATGCTGAGCTAAAACATAGAATCCTGAGTTCAAAGTCATTTCTGTCACACTAATAGCTGGACAAGTCTTGATCATGTTTTTCTTATTCAACAAATAAAAATAACCAAAAAGTTTCTATATTTGCAAAGCAACGTTCTAGTACTAATGCGCTTTTATGTGCATTGACTCATGGGTTTATAACAGACCCATTTACAGCGGCAGAAACTGAGCTCTGGGGGTTAAGGGGCACAGGTTGAACTTGAACCTGGGATTTTCTTTGAATTTCAAGTCCTATGTCTTATTTCCCTTTCTGTGCCTGCTTCTGAGCCCCACAGTCTTTAAACTCTCTCTTCAGTGACTTGGCATTTCTTCCTCTCAATGAGGTGTTACAAACCTACCCTCATCACATGTCATTCATTCCAAACACGTCCAAAAGAATAATGGCCTTGACAGATATCATTTTTGTTTCATTGTATAAAAAATAATGATGGCCTCTCCTGCTGACAATGGCTTTTCTCCCTGACCTCGGAACACACTTCCAGCCCCAGAAGGTGGAGGTCCTGAGGATGTGTGTTCCCAAGTGGTGGCCCACGTCCATTCATTTCCTGCACACTTTCTGTGGCCTGGGAGAGGTAGTCGTGTTCCGTCGCATTTGGTGGTGACATCCGCCCTATAACAGGACCTTTGCTTTATGGTTTTCTCAAAGGTTAAGATCTTGCTCACTTAGTGTTTGTTTTCATTTTTGTTTTTAATGGTCACACGTCCCCTTTGGTTTGATGTGTGAGTTGTGCTGTGTGTGCACAACGGCAGGGAGGGTGAACTTGGGATTAGAGGACATGGGTCTAGGTCTGCATCTGATGCCTTGTGACTTGGGACAGCTTAGCAACCTTGGGTTGGGATCATCTAGGAAATAAGAAGAAGAATAACATTCGTTCCCCCTGCTACTTATGATTACTGTTTTTTGTCGCTGTGATGATCAAATGCTCTAAAAATGGTGCATACTGTTGTTGTTACTATAGTCGTATTATTAGCTGAATTATTGAAGAATCAGACTAATATACCTAGAGCAGAGTTAACCCGACGTGCAATTAATTCAAGCCTCTTCTGCAGTGATTCAGTATCGTCTCTCTGTTCCAGGCAGGTCTCAGCACCAGGTGACTCAGTGAAGAAAAATGCAGCCCCACTTCTGCAGATTTCAAGAAGGAAAGAAAGACGTAAACATTCATGAGTCTTGCTGCTTCCCTGATGTGTGTTAAGCACATGACACTTAATTGATTCTGAACAACAAAACGCTCCAACATCGGTGTAACCATCTCGGTTTTCTAAGTGATGAGACTTCATGGCATAGGGGTTAAGAGTCATAGCCAAGGGCAGTTGGCTAATGTTCAATGGTTCATATATTTCCACACACAAGCACACGCATGTGTGTGTGTGGGGGGGAGAGAGAGAGAGAGAGAGAGAGTGTGTTGGCCTGTGTAAGGATCAATATTGAGAGAAACCCAGGTCAGAGCCTCAGAGCCCAGCGAGGTGAGACAGCCTACAGGCTGCAGACAACCCTGGTTTGAGAGGCTGACATCCGTGTTCAGATTCCATCTAACCCACTTAGTTGGTTTGAAACAATAATGGGCAGCTCTGACAAAATTTCTGGGTTTCCATTTCTGCCTCTGAGAAACGGAAGCAACCAGACTTGTGACATTGCCAGAGCCCACAACACAATGTCAGGCACAGAGTCGTGCTCAATAAAGTAGAATTTCTCGTGTTCCTTGAGCGTAGGCACCCATTCTGGGTTCACACAGAAGCTTGGGTCTTCGTTTAGGGGTGTGGCTTGTGTCCCTGTGTCCCGCAGAATTCCTTGAGAGCATTGACTGCGATGTATACACCAGACAGATCCGTGAGACCTAGCACAGTCCTGGAGCACAGCCCGCCACGGGAGCGACTTGGCCAGAACTTGAACTCAGAACCTGAAAACTGACGTTTCCGCCTCCACTCTACTTGAGTGATTTCAGGTCACACTTTCCTCTCTCTCGGGACCCGGTTTCTTCTTCTATGCACACGTTCCTCTATCACAGGCATATTGTGAAGAGTAAGTGAGATAAAGCCCATTGCCAAAGTACCTCGAAATGTCTAAACTTGAGATCACATTGTGAATGATTCAGGGAACTTTGTTGCCACCGAAAATCAGGCAGCCAATTTAAATTTCGTTTAATGTGATTTACATTGTGCCTTTCCTACCTGTCTTTCTTCTTTCTGGTTTTTAGTGACGTGGTGGTAGCAAGCTCTGGAAAATACTCAGGGCTATGTGAAACCAGTGACTAAAACAGTGGAGTACATTAATTACAGGAAACGTTGTGAACTAGCGGGCCAGGCTTTCTAGTTCTGATTATTTGCTGGGTGGGTTCAACTGTGGACAGCCTTGTGGCACTTTCACATATTTGCACTCGGCTCCTTGCTTTCTGACACCACTGTTCTCTGCAGAGCCTACTTTCCTCGGTAATTTGGGAGGGAAAATCAGGTGATAAAGATAAATGCTGAAGGCATATTTGCATTTAATTGAAGCAGGCCAAATATAATCTGAAAGAGTAGCAAATTTGGAATTATCTTTGTCATTTTAAAATGTTAAAACCAAATACAAGGGATCGGATGAATCCCAGCAGATCCTGAGAACCCTCCTGCATCTAGTAGAGAGATCATGGATATTTGCACGGAATTCATATAAGGCTCCTGGAATCTTAGTAAGAGTCATCACAATTTACATGTTCCTTGAATTTGCATTCGGTATTTGCCATTAATGAGTTTAGACTTGTTGGTTATCATCATCAACAGTTTTAAATGATTATTGAAGAAGGTAGAAAGAAATGGTGATTAGTTTCCCTTACCAAGATCATCTAGGAATTGTAATTTTATTTTTTTGTTTGTTTTATTTATTTCTGAGAGAGAGAGAGAGAGAGAGAGAAACAGCATGACCAGGGGAGGGTCAGAGAGAGGGAGACACAGAATCTGAAGCAGTCTCCAGTCTTGAGCTGTCAGCACAGAGCCCGATGCGGGGCTCGAACCCACAAACCGTGAGATCATGACCTGAGCTGAATTTGGACACTTAACTGACTGAGCCACCCAGGAGCCCCAGAAATTGTAATTTAGAGTGCTGTCAGTGCGAAGATCAAACTTTTACATAAACGGCAACAGTCTTAGCATTGTGCACAAAATGGAATAAAGTCAGCTTTGTTTCCAAATTTACAAACACTTAAAAAATAGAAACATTGCCTCAGAATTTAAAAACAATACATTTCCTGAAAAATAGGAGAGATGTGACCACCTCTTCCAGAATCAGAGAGCATCACAGATTGCCTTTATTTCTCTTGAGTGAAGATTGTTCCAGAACACTAGTGGAAATTTTATAATTTAGACACGTGAGTGTACACGGCACTGTTTTAGGTATTTGTATGGAATTTGCAGATACAGTACCTCATTTCTTCCTAAAAAAAAATCCAATATCAATATTTGGCTCCTTTTCACCCTTGAAGAACATTTGGCCTGGAAAGGGCACCTGGTTCCCTAGGGCTGTATGTAGTGCCAAAGCTAGGATTAGTACCCAGGTCTCCAGGGTCAGGTCCATGTTTCCCCCTCTATGGCATTGTAATGTGTTTGTACAACAACAAAATAACATAAAGATTTCCTTAAGGAAAGCATAAAAGCCAAGACTGAAAGACTCTGAGTGCTTTCAATGCTAATTTATTTATTTACTTATGTATTTTTGAGAAAGAGAGCACACATGAGCGAGAGAGAGGCAGAGAGAGAGGAAGACACAGAATCCGAAGCAGGCTTCAGGCTCTGAGCTGTCAGCATGGAGCCCAATGCAGGGCTCGAACTCATGAGCTGTGAGATCGTAACCTGAGCTGAAGCAGGACACTCAACCGACTGAGCCATCCAGGTGCCCCTATGAGTACTTTCTATGTAACAGACACAGTATTCTCTTTTCTTCTCCTACGATGTTTGTAAATTGAGTAGTAGCTGCATCCACCAAATGCAAGCACACATTTTCTCCATTTCTACCAACATCACATGCATAATTACACCTATTAATAATGTCATACACTCTTGTCTGATTTTTAAATGCTTGTCTGACCGTTTTGTTGGGTGTGTTTAGACAGCCTGCCTCAGCTCATGAGCAATCTGAAATAGGCTTCTTCCTGAGCCCTTTCATGGGCACCCTTTTTCCTTTCCACATTTACTTGCCTATAATAAGCCTCTGCTTCACAGGGGCTCACTTGCTTCAGCTTGAGCGTGAGATAAATAAGGTCAGGATGGGATTTATGAATCATCTCTTCCACCACCTTTTACGGGAAAATTCAAGCTGAAAACCAACCCCCTTTGGCATTGACTCAGAGTGGGGCTTCCTGAAGCAGTGAAAGGAAAAGGAAAACTATTTAAAGTCACATCTTCTAAAATAGAGTTTCACCCCAGTGACCCCACCTACATGAAAGCTTGCATCCAGGGTCAAAGGACTTTCTGCAGGAAAAATCAAGATGCATTCCTGCCCTGCCGGTTCTCTCACTGACTTTCATTTCTTGTCGTCCACATTCATATGAAGAAGTCCCACCCGCTGAAATAGACTGAGCCTCTTCAAAGCCTCACATTGGAGAAGAAATTCAATCATTCATTCAATTGATTCATCAGTCAGTCAACACCTATTTACTGGGAAGGTACCACCATTTTTTAAAATTGTTTTTTATTTGAGAAAGAGAGAGAGAGAGAATGAGTGAGGGAGGGGCAGAGAGAGGTTGGAGGGGGACAGAGAATCCCAAGCAGGCTCTGTGCTGACAATAGATAGCCCGCCGCGGGGCTCGAAGTCACGAACCGTGAGATCACGACCTGAGCCAAAGTCAGTCGCTTTACCGACTGAGCCACCCAGGTGCCCCCTAAGATTTAGAAACACTTCTCTTATACTTGATATTCTTTAGGTCATTCTACATATTCCATTTTACTTCATCCTCAAAATTAAAGAAAAAAAAATGAAGCCATACAAAAATATATGAGAAAAACTCTCTGGTAAAGGTAAATACGTGGATAACAATAAAAGGCCGTATTACTATAATTTAGATAGTCACTCCACTTTTCTTGCTTTTTGAGGATCTAAAAGACAAAGTCATAAAAGTAATTCCTAATCTACGTTAATATATAAAGATGTGATTTGTGGCATAAGTAACATCAAGGGGGTGGAGCCATAAAAGAGTTGAGTTATTTTTGCCCTTGAAGTTAAGTTGTCATGAGTTTGGAATAGATTGCTATAGCTCTGGGAGCTTACCTGCAATCCCCATAGTAACGACATGCACAGCACAGAGGATTCACCAAAGGGAAAGAGATGGGAATCAAAAGCTGTCACTGCAAAACATCAACTGAGTCTAAGGGAGTGCAGTAAGGGAGGCAGTGAGGGACAAAAAGCTTTAATATACAGAAGACCAGCCACAGAAAGGTGATTGTAAGTCTTTCCTCTCAGTAGTGGCTTTAAGTTTTTTCTTCAATGTTTTTAATATATTTTTGAGAGAAAGAACGTGAGCAGGGGAGGGGCAGAGAGAGAGGGAGACACAGAATCCGAAGCAGGCTCCAGGCTCTGAGCTGTCAGCACAGAGCCTGACTCCAGGCTGGAACTCACGGACCAAGAGATCATGACCTGAGCTGAAGTCAGAGGCTTAACCAACTGAGCCACCCAGCTGCCTCTCAGTAATGACTTTAAACACAAATGGACACGTCCGGTGGAGTATTATTCAGCCTTAAGGAAAATTCTGACATATGCTATGTCATGGATGGACTTTGAGGACATGATGGTAAGTGAAATATTTCCCTCTCAAAAATACATGTACAATTTCACGGATCTGAGGCACCTGGAGTGGGTCAAACAGGGACAGAAAGCAGAAGGTGGTTTCCGGGGCCTGAGGGAGAGGGACTGGAGAGCTATTATTTAATGAGGACAGAGTTGTAATCTTCCAAGACTGAGAAGGTTTGAGAATGGATGGGGGGAGGGGCTGCCCACCAATGTGAAGGTACTTAATGCCACTAAGCTGCACACACAAAAAATAGATGTGATGATAAGGTTTATGTTATGTATATTTTACCACAATTAAAAATAATAACAAAAAAATGTTTAGTGAGGTAGGTGGTATTAGGGTTCTCATTTTGCAAACATAGAAACTAAGTTTTAGAGCTGTTAGGTGACATGTGGTGACTTCATGACAAGCCAGGCCATGTAGCTGAGACCTCCACAAAGAGGAGAGCAAGCTGAGAGAGAGAGAGAGAGAGAGAGAGAGAGAGAGAGAGAGAGAAAGGAAGGAAGGAAGGAAGGAAGGAAGGAAGGAAGGAAGGAAGGAAGGAGGGAAGAGGGGAAAGGAGGAAGGGAGGGAGGCAGAAGCCAAGACAGGGAGGGACAGGGCCCCTGGGTGGCTCAGCCGGTTAAGTGTCTGACTTCAGCTCAGGTCATGATCTCGTAGTTCGTGAGTTCAAGCCCCATGTCAGGCTCTGTGCTGACAGCTCAGAGCCTGGAGCCTGCTTCAGATTCTGTGTCTCCCTCTCTCTCTGCCCCTCCCCGACTCGCACTCTGCATGTGTGTGTGTGTGCATGTGTGTGTGTGTGTGTATGTGTGAAAAATAAATAATCATTAAAATTTTTTAAAAAAAGAAAGGGAGAAAGGGAGGGAGGGAGAAAGGAATGAAATAACACAGGAATTCCGACTGCGTAAGAAAGAAAACAATTCTCACATAATTTTGTAGGTGAGAACTTTTTCAGGGAAATAGGAGTTTTAGAACTTGGGAAATTTCTAAACATGTCATCGATTCAATTTGAGAAATAAAAAGAAAACTCTTGAGCTCTTTCATCACCTCACACTAGTTTACTTTTGAATGATGACTGATGGAATGAAGGAAGGAAGGAAGGAATTAGTAAACCCCATGCCTTTTATATATTGTCAAGAAGGTTTTGTTCTGAGGCATCTTCATAAGAGAGAGTGCATCTAGATAAGGTCTCTCTCTGGCCGGATACTGATGTGGAGTGCAGGTAAGAATGGACTGGGACGCCATTGAGTCGCAGCTCAGAACAACAGAAAGGGGTTCTGAATTCTCCAGAAGTCTGAATCATGTGCCCAGGATTATGCTAAAGTGTGGGAATGAACAGACACCGGGTTTAGAATGGTTTTATCCTAAACTGATAAATGAGGGAAAGCGAGCCATCAAATAAAGAATCATCTCCGTGTATGGAACACTAGATAATTCATGAAGTACCTGCACCAGGATGACCCGGGCCCAGATGAGACAGACCCAGGAATAGAAAAACACCCTAACTGGCTTGTAAGTAGGATGAGGGGGCAATTACCAGCTAACACCAGGTTATGGCCTGCTGTTGAAAGAGGAGTTATGGAAAGCACGTCGCCCAGCGAGGGAAGGGCAGAAAGAGGTTGCGTTAATCCCTGAGATGACTGCGTCTCTAGCAAAACTTTGCACTGGGTTCATGACTGGTGGCGGCTCTTAGTAGCTCCGGCAAGTCATGACCCTGAATATGAAAAACAGTTTCTAAAGATGTTTTGATTCATAAAGGAAAGCCAGGTCTGAAAACTCTCATGTGGTAGATACTTGTTTTTCTTGATTCCCCAATGGCGATTGCCCATTTTTGGTGGTGACGCCTGATTTTTACTCGGGAAATATCTCTTCATCATGGGATAAAATCAGAGACACAAAGATCTGGCCTAGCCAGGTGGAAAGCTCATGGCCTGACCCAGCCCCTGCTAGATCTCCTTTCTAGAACTTGAAGAGAGAGTGACTGAAAGATAGAAGGAATTTGTGGCGCGTGCATTCTCACAGGGGCACAAGGAAAGCCCGCCACGCGGTCCTATTCTGAGGCCATCTGGTGGGCTTTCATTCCTCCTACATCCTCCATCCAATCTTTCCTCTACCTTCCAATAAACTTCCTTTTTTGCTGAAGTCAACCACAGTGGGTTTCTGATACGTATAACCAAAGGACTCTAAGTGATGTATGGGGCTTGTTTGATTTCTCCTTTCCTCATTCATTGAGCCGTTGAGTCATTCATGGGTTTGCTCATTCAATAACCATTTATTTAGCGAATGCTTTATGTGGGTTTTAGTATTAAATCAGACATGATAACTGTTCCCAGATCATAGCCCTTGGGGAAGGACTTCAGTTACACTTCGCTGTTTCTCCACACTGTCGTCTACGTGGAATGTCCCTGTGTCTCCCCAGTTCCTTCTACGCCTACCTGCCATCAGAGCCTCGGCATCTCCAAGAAGTCTTAGCTGACCTCCGGGCGGGGTTGAATGACCCTTCTCTGGACTAGACACCACCACNCTACGCCTACCTGCCATCAGAGCCTCGGCATCTCCAAGAAGTCTTAGCTGACCTCCGGGCGGGGTCGAGTGACCCTTCTCTGGACTAGACACCACTAGACACTAACCACTAACCACTAGGTTAACGGTATTGCAGCCTCCTTCACTGGAGAGTAAGCACCTTGAGGGCAAGCACTCACCTCCTTCCTCCTGCCTCCCCGGTATCCAGCACAATGTGAGGACCATACTGGGCATGCAGAAAAGGCTTCGCGAAAAAACAGAGTGTGAAGAGTGTTGACCAGATTTGTATGCAAGGTGTGAGTGGGAGAACAGAGAAGGGAGGGTCTAAACAGACTTCCCAGCAGAACGAAATGTCAGAGAAGAGGGGATACTTGGGTCGAATTTTAAAAGGCAATTGATTGGAAGTTTTCAGGTGGCCAAGTACAGAAATTATCAAACAAGCAGAAGGGGACCATAAAGAAAGGCATAAAATGATGAAAGCACATAGAAGAGAAAGGCTCAATAATCCACATGTCTGGAATAGAGCTTTATCATGGCGTGAGGGCAATGAATCAGGAGAAGACATCTCTGATGTCTTCAAGGCTTCCTCACCAGGTAGGAGTTTAGACTCGGTTCCTATGCAGAGAGAGGTTGGGACAAATGCATTAGTGTGTTTGAGCTGTTGTAACAAAATGCCACAGACTGAGTGGCTCAAACAACCATATTGGCTTTTCTCCAGTTCTGGAGGCCAGGGGTTCGAGATCAAGGTGTTGGCAAATTTAGTTTCTTCTGAGCTTCTCTCCTTGACTGACAGATGTCTGGCTGCCTTCTCCCTGTGTCCTCATGTGGTCTTTTCTCTGTACAATTAATTAAGTACATCTGTATCCGTGTTTCCTCCTCCTATGAGGATTCTAGGGAGATTGGATTAGGGCCCACCTTAAGGGCCTCATTTTATCTCAATTACTTCCTATCTCCAAATAGGGGATTAGGACTTCAACATATGAATGGGAGACAGTACACAGGTCAGTCCATACTAATAACATAGTCCCCAAGAGTAGGGTCTCCGGAGATGGGTGTCATAGGTACAGATACCCGCTTGCCCATCTAGAAGCTGTATGGCTTTGGACAAGTTACCTTAACTCTCTGGTTCCCAATCTGCAAATCAGTATTACAACTAGGTTGTTATAAGTGAGAACAGTGCTTGCATAACAATAAATAAAAAGGAAACATGTCATTGGGGAAGGACCTAACTAATCAAGAGTCTCTTTGGGGGCATCGTTGCAAGTAGAAAGACTAGAGAGAAGGAAGTCAATAGAACAGACAGAATTGTATGACCTAGTTCATTATTTCAGAGAAAAGAGAGGGGAGAGTTTAATATGGGTAAAGACACTGGTAACAACTTGGATAAGGAAATCATATTTGGAGTAGAGGGAGGGGAGATGCTCAGGGACATTCTGACTTTGAGATGCTTGGGATTCACCCGAGAGTAGTCTAGAAGATAGTGGCCCGTGCAGATCTGAAGGCTGGGCCAGAATTTGGGCCTTGAAAGAATAAAGTGGAGAATCTAAGTGGAAAGCTGTTGGCTATGTTCACACACCGTGGATGAAATTATCCACAGGGAACCAATCTTCTGTACGACTTTGAGACCAGAATCATAATTCGCCTACATAATCAACACGGAATGTAGGACCTACCTCCACATCCTGGCAAAAGACCGCCCTGCTGGTCAGGGCCCTGCTAAAAAATAGCTCCACGATTAAGGCCTTGGTGGGCAGAGAGATTTGCCAGCCTTCAGTTTTCAAGAATGGGTGTTAGGGAAGCCAGCATGGCACACAGGACCCCAAATTAGATTTTCCTTTCAATCTATCCTATTGTATTCAGACTGAGTAAAATTTAGAAATCAAAAGTATCATTGATTTAGTTCACAGTTGTTTCATAGGCCTAAGGGATAATAAGACTAATCAAACGTACCCTTTCTCTTCAGAATCTCTACCACACGTACACATGTGACTTTGAGCAGGTAAGTAGGTCATACTGAGCCAGTGTTCTCTTCTGAAATCTTACAATAAAATCACACTAGCCTTAGCTTTCCTCTGGTATCAGAGTGATGATATCTAATATGACAGTGGTTCCTAAAAGTTTATACCTGGGGAGGGGACGGGTATTTCTGTGGTGTCATTTTTATTATTAAGCACTGATATAGCCACGATCAGTGGTATTTCAATGTGAAGGGATCCAACGGACCTTCCCAATGGAACAGCCTTTGAATGGAACTACCACCAGGAAGGTACATCACTGGATGCTCAGAGCAGCTATCTGGGGATTGTAGGGGCCAGGGAAAGTTATTTCGTCACAGACCACATGAGGAGTCATTTGAGAGAGATACCCCCACGCCCCAAGCATCCCGTGATGGAGGTTAACATTCCTTTTGGTATTATCCAGTCATGGGACCCAGGGGCTAGACCGGAAGTAGAGGCCAACCTTACACAGGGTTGATTCAGTCTCCAAACCATCTGCCGATGAGCATGAGGGCCCTGCCTCCTTAGTCAAGCAGGAAGCATCTGAGGCCGCTGGAGAGAGGAGAGTAGCCGGGCTTCGTGAAAAGACTTACCCCCTCCCTCCCAGCTGCACCACAACTGAATTGCCTGGCTGAAGGTGGAAAAGCCATTTTTCTCCTCTGGGCTTTAGTTGCCTCCTCTGGAAAATGAGGGATTTGAGCCAGATTCTCTCATAGAATTAAAAACAAAATCCCTTAACCTGCACCTGACATTTCCCGGGGATCTATGTGTATCACTGGTGGTTAATGCTCAATTGAGAAGGTAAGTGTCATCATCCCAGGGCCTAGATGGGGATGCTAACACTCAGATAGAGCTCTGTCAGCACCAACTCCCCTCTCTTTTCCATCTCTGCTACATTTTGACTGCCCCATTCAGGGCCAGCTCCATGAGTGTCGGACTTTGGCTCTCTGTGTTTGGTTGAATGCTCTACTGTTAGGTTTTGAAATCCTCAGTAATTTTTTTTTTTAGTTTATTTATTTATTTTGAGAGAGAGCAAGCAGTGGGGAGGGGCAGAGAGAGACAGGGAGAGAGAATCCCAAGCAGGCACAGAGCCCGAAGCAGGGCTTGAAGTCACAAATTGTGAGATCATGACCTGAGCCAAAAACAAGAATCAGTCACTTAACCCATGGAGCCGCCCAGGTACCAAGAAAGTCTCAGTAATTTTTGAAGAAGGGTCTCACATTTGCATTTTGCCTTGGGCCCCCGATCCTGCTTTTGATTCTCCGATCCTGAGAATCGAGTCTCCTGGGAGCAGGTGCTCAGAGGACCAGACAGAGAAAGCTTCTACACTGTGCAGCCCTTGTTTCCCAGAACCCCAGTGATGCGGGCAAGGTGAGGGCCAGAGACGTGAGCTAATTACCATGAGTGTACTTCCAGGGCAAAGCACAGGGTCAGTGGTAACGGCAAAAAGAAAGGCAATTCCACAGTCTAGGGAAAACCAGGAGCTGGCTCCTTGCCTTCGTTTATTCTGACATCCTGGGAAAAAAGAAATCTCTGTGACTGGTTCAAGAAGTCAGGGGCTGTGTATGTGTTGGCTCTGGAAGGCTACCTTCCTTCAAACTTTTCACTTCTCTGATACCTCAGGCTTGCGATCATCCGAGTAACGTATGGGCATGAAGACAAAGGCTGGACTTGAATGATCGCATCAATGCGATGGTCGGTCCAGGGTGAATGTCGGAGGTGGGACCTAGGCTTTCACGTGGTGCCACATGGCGCACACCGGTCTCTGCCAGAACTTCTCGCTCTGAAAGGCCAACAGGGGAGCCCTGTGCTTCTCTGCCGAGAGCGTCAGACCCATTCATCCCCAGCCGACTGGGGTCTCTTGTGGGCTCCCCGCTGTCCCAGGCTGAATGGGGGGCAGCCTGGGGCAGCTCAGGAGATGCACCGAAGGGAATACATGGGTGTCCTGAAGGAGAAAGCAGTGGGGCCCAGAGCCTTGGCTGAGAGATCTAGACTCTCCCATGATTCCCAGGAAATCACTGTCTAGAACTGAGGCAGAGGCAGTGCGGTTTAATAGATGCAAGTGGAGGGGGTGTAGAGACTTAATTAGCTTTGGGTTCAAATCTGACTCAACCCCACCTATAGCTGTGTGATTCTGGACATGTGACTTCATTTTCAAAGTCTTGGTGGTTTTTTTTTTTTTATATATACAGTTTACTTATTTACTTTGAGAGAGAGTGAGAAGGAGAGAGAGAATGAGCAAGGGAGGAACAGAGAGAGAGAGAGAAAGAGAATCCCAAGCTGACTCTGAGCTACTGGCATGGAGCCTGACTTTGAGGCTCAGTCACATGAACTGTGAGATACTGGCCTGAGCAGAGATCAAGAGTCAGATGTTTAGCCAACGGAGCCACCCATGTGCCCTTCAAAGTCTTACTCTCTCTCTTTTTTTTAAGTCTTTTTAATTTATTTTGAGAAAGAGAGAGAGAGAATGAGTGGGCAGAGGCGGGGGGGTGGGTGGACAGAGGATCCAAAGTGAACTCTGGGCTGACAGAAAGTGCCTGATGCAGAGCTTGAACTCACAAGCAGTCAGATCACGACCTGAGCCAAAGTCAGACACTTGACTGACCCACGCAGGTGCCCAGGGTCTTCTTTTCTCAACTCACACTTCAAACTGGGATGAATAATGTCTCTTTCAGTATGATCACTAACTTGAATTTAAATTTTAAAAATAAATTAAAATAAATAATCCAATAAAACAATAACGATGGCTCTTTCACAGAGTGGCTGTGTGAGATCAATAGCATAATGAGAGAGGAGTATGAGGGCCCGGGTTTCACACATGCAGATGTTTCATCTTTGAAACTGGTTACTGTCTACAGAGGCTCTGAGACTTTCCGGGGAATCTGTACCCACGTGACCAAAAGGTATCTGTTCTGGTACCGAGAACCGGTTGGCAGAAACGTGAGAGGGTGACAGGGGACACTCTCCCCCAAGAATGCCTGGAGCCAGTGTGTGTTTGGAAGCAGGGCAGTGCAGTGGGTAGGGACCCCGGGACCCCCACGGTTTGTGGGGAGCACCTGAGCGCTGATGAGGAAAGGAGGCACCTGGCCCCTCCATTCCGGATTCTCTCTTTCCCAGCGCTCACCCCGCCCCCACACACACACACTGTTGGCCGCGAGCGAGTGGGCCTGGATCGCAGTGTTCAGTACCTCCCGGGTTCAATCTGGGCTCCGTCTAGACAGACAGCTGGAGAGTGACAGTGCCGGATGCCAAACATTCCAGGGAGGAGGAGGTGCCACGGGAAAAACTGTTCCCTCCCTGTCCCCGCCGACTGCTGCTTTGCAGAGATAGTCGGGAGTAGCTGAGGGCTATCTTAGGAGGCTGGGTCAAAACCCAGTGGTCAAGGGAGCTGTCTGGCTCTGGTGATTTCTCTGTCTAGCCCACCAGTGGCAGGGAAGAGGCAGCTTTGCCTCACTTGTGTCAGGTCAGATGGCCATGGTGACCCATCCTAAGGGCCCAGAGCAGGGCCCTGCCCTTCTCATTTGATCCCCTTCTATGCACCAGAGCAATGGTATCTTAACCATCAGGAACCCCTGTCACTCAGCTCCAGTTGGACTTTCGCCTGTTTATAGCTTCAAAAGGTACAAAGAAGACTGTATGGCCCCGCCCCTGCGTACCTACCCACGGGCCCCATCTTCATGGTGCCCTCGGCTATCGCCGATTGGACTGAATCCTTCACTATCTCTGCAGGCTGGACTACGAGCTACTTCTCTGCCCCACCATGACTGCCGCCATCAAGGTCAAAATCCCTAACAACTCACTCCCAGGAGTCTTGAGGGCAGGATATGGGTCTTATACTTAATGCGTAGTTGGATCTCAACATGTATATGTAAAAGAAAAAGGTGAAATGAAACAAAACTTACACAAGTTGAACTCCATCTGCTCTGATTCATCCTTCACCCCTCCCCCGTCATTCCTTCTCCACAAAGTAACCAAGTCAATCTTTCCATAATACAAATCGAATGGTGTCACTTCCAGGCTCAAACTTCTCAGTAGTGTCACAGCACCCTTAGGACAAAGGGCCAAACCGTCATCCTGCTCTACAAAGCCGTGTTGGACCTGACCTCGACTGATTCCCCTTCCAAAATCCCTATCCATGTTCTCGGCTCCTGGGTCAGTTTGCTTTGCTGCGTAACAAACCATCCTAAACTCAGTGGCTTTGCCTGTAATCAGTTATTACTGTTCAAATGATTATTGTTTGGGGTGCCCGGGTGGCTCAGTTGGTTAAGCATCAAAGTCTTGATTTCAGTTCAGGCCATGATCTCACAGTTCATGAGGTCAATTCCCTCATCAGGCTCTCCGCTGACAGTATGAGTGCTGCTTTAGATTCCCCTCTCTCTCTGCCCCTCCCGTGCTCTCTCTCTCTCTCTCTCTCTCAAAATAAATAAATAAACATGAAAATAAAACCCAAATGATTATGGTTTTAAGCCATTGGTCTCCTCTGGATTTGCTCACCCATCTGCTGCCAGGTGTGGGTCAGGTTAATGCCTCTGCTGGTCTTGGCCGAGCCTGCTCACATCGGAAGGAACTGGCTGGCTGTGGCCTGGTCTAGGGTGGCCTCAGAGGGACATCAACCTCCCACGTGTGGTCTCTCATTCTCCTGCATGCTTACCTGCCTTTGTTTATATGGTGGTATGAGGATTCCTGGAGAGAGCAGAGCACACACTAATTCTTGAGCCTCACGCTCACAATTGGCATGAGACACTTCCATCTCATTCTGTTGGCCACAGCGGGTCACAAGGCCAGCCCAGATTTAAACAGTGGAGAAAGATACCCCCCACCTATTGATGGGAAAAACTGTAACATCGCATTGCAAAGATCATAGACTCAGGAAAGAGTGAAAAAATAGCCATTTTCGCAATCAGCCTAGGAGCGTTCCCATCCCCAGATATTCTGATTCAATAACAGGAAGTGAGAATCAGGCATCTGTATTTTTATCAAGTATTCAGGACAATTCTGCAAACTCAGTCAAGGATTCTCCTTGGAAAGCACGGCCCTCAAACCACACCACCTTCAGTCACCTGGAAATGGCTTCCTTTTTCCAATGCTAAAGTCGCCGTGTTCCGCCACCTGGCGTTACACCCCCACCCTAGCCTTTGAACCCTTGCTTCTGCTCCAGGTCTCAGCCTTCCTGATTTTTCAGATTAGCTTTGCCACAACCACCGTCCCTTTTTCATTTCTGTAGCTCCCTTTTCTTCTTCAGAATGCTCTTCACCATGTTCGTTGTCTGACATCTTCCGTAATAAATGGTCAACCCCATGAGGACTTGGGACCNCTCAGTGGCTTTGCCTGTAATCAGTTATTACTGTTCAAATGATTATTGTTTGGGGTGCCCGGGTGGCTCAGTTGGTTAAGCATCAAAGTCTTGATTTCAGTTCAGGCCATGATCTCACAGTTCATGAGGTCAATTCCCTCATCAGGCTCTCCGCTGACAGTATGAGTGCTGCTTTAGATTCCCCTCTCTCTCTGCCCCTCCCGTGCTCTCTCTCTCTCTCTCTCTCTCAAAATAAATAAATAAACATGAAAATAAAACCCAAATGATTATGGTTTTAAGCCATTGGTCTCCTCTGGATTTGCTCACCCATCTGCTGCCAGGTGTGGGTCAGGTTAATGCCTCTGCTGGTCTTGGCCGAGCCTGCTCACATCGGAAGGAACTGGCTGGCTGTGGCCTGGTCTAGGGTGGCCTCAGAGGGACATCAACCTCCCACGTGTGGTCTCTCATTCTCCTGCATGCTTACCTGCCTTTGTTTATATGGTGGTGTGAGGATTCCTGGAGAGAGCAGAGCACACACTAATTCTTGAGCCTCACGCTCACAATTGGCATGAGACACTTCCATCTCATTCTGTTGGCCACAGCGGGTCACAAGGCCAGCCCAGATTTAAACAGTGGAGAAAGATACCCCCCACCTATTGATGGGAAAAACTGTAACATCGCATTGCAAAGATCATAGACTCAGGAAAGGGTGAAAAAATAGCCATTTTCGCAATCAGCCTAGGAGCAGTTCCCATCCCCAGATATTCTGATTCAATAACAGGAAGTGAGAATCAGGCATCTGTATTTTTATCAAGTATTCAGGACAATTCTGCAAACTCAGTCAAGGATTCTCCTTGGAAAGCACGGCCCTCAAACCACACCACCTTCAGTCACCTGGAAATGGCTTCCTTTTTCCAATGCTAAAGTCGCCGTGTTCCGCCACCTGGCGTTACACCCCCACCCTAGCCTTTGAACCCTTGCTTCTGCTCCAGGTCTCAGCCTTCCTGATTTTTCAGATTAGCTTTGCCACAACCACCGTCCCTTTTTCATTTCTGTAGCTTCCTTTTCTTCTTCAGAATGCTCTTCACCGTGTTCGTTGTCTAACATCTTCCGTAATAAATGGTCAACCCCATGAGGACTTGGGACATGTCTGATTTGCTCATCACTATATCTACAGAACCTATTAGGGTCTAGCACCTAAGAGGGACTCAACAGATGTTTGCAAAAAGCAGAAAGGTACTGCTTTGAATTTTGCATCAGAATCACTGTTGACAAAGGTCCCTCAGAAGATACTCTTGGAATTGCTGCTTTGGGCCAGTGGAGTCAGTGATGTTTCTTAGGCCAAGGAAGGAAAAGACGATAGCAATCATTACATCATTTGTGAGATGAGTTGCCCGGTGAAGGTCTAGGCTCCTTCAAGAATCTTGATAGCCCCAGTGGAAGGGAGGGAGGTGAGGAAGACTCCCCACAGAGGAGGTCAAATCCCAGGGCAGTTGAACTTGAGGGATGTTACCCCAAGGGGCTTAAGCAAGAAGGAAATCCCCAAATGGTGCACAAATAGTATCGCCATGAGTTGAGTGTCAGAAAAACAGGAAAGTGTACATGTTGGGAGATTATGTAGCAAGATGGCAGAACAGAGATCTCGTAGGACCTTCATGAATTAAACACACTGACTGAATGAACAGGTGACGGTATTAGACGTAAGGAGCATTCAGGGTCACAGATTTAGGAAAAACATGAACAACAAGGTAAAATCAAGGGTGCTGGGGGCCCCTTTTTCTGTTTGGAGGGAGAAGGGCTGGACCTGGATGCCTGGCTGGGCGAAGACCAGTCAGGGGGCTGCGGTGAGAAGCCAGCAGAGAGCAGAGCGGCCAGGACTCCAAACTTATCTCAAACTTACATCATCCTCCTGCCCCCGGAGATGGAGGAACAGAGGCAAGAAGGAAATGGCAAGTACAATTAACTTTCCTTATACCCTGCAGCCCATTGACAAACACTTGAGGCTGGCAGAGTAAAACGTTTCTCCCCAACTCCCTGTTCTCTTAATGCTAATGCTTTGCTAGAGGGCAAAACAACCTTAGCCTGACAACAGCTAGGCCCTCAGGATCCTAGGAGTCTTCTTTAGCATGTGAAAATCTCACTGGAAACTTCCCCTGGGCTTTACCTCCCCCACCTGCCAGTCTCTCTTCATGGTCCTGGGGCAGCTCTTCCTGCCCACGGGTCCTGTCCCAGTGCTTTAATAAAATAACGCTTTTTTGCACCAAAGAGGTCTCAAGAATTCTTTCTTTGCCGTTAGCTCTGGACCTCACCATGACCCAAAAACTTCATCACCTGGGACCTCCCCAGAGTTGAACCCCCCTGTCTGATGCATCTGCACCAACACCTCATACAGCCGATGCACTCCTGCACCCCACTCTCTGCCCAGCTTGTGGCCGCTCCACGTGGGATCTCTGGCGAGTGGTTAGAAAGAGGGTCTCTGAACCCAATGGGCTGCAATGGAACCTCAACCGCCTGTCACAGGGGAAACTTGTCATTCCCGGAGGCTGCTGAGGGGGGTCTCCATGCCTGATGCCACAGAAGGCTGAGTCTCTGTAAGTAACAGTAAAGAAATAAAGGGGGAAATCCCTTCCAAAATGCTCCAATCCCCAAACCCCAGAGAGCGAAGGGCTGCCAACAGCCAGCACCCCCCAATTCCGACCCCCAGACACATCCTGATATCCAGACACGTTCGCTCTTCGTTTTCTGTCACACGCCCTCAGCTTGAATACTTCTCACATGTTTCTCCTTCGCAAGCTCCCTTTCATCCCCCGAAAGAGCCACATCAATGATGCATGTTTTCTGAAATAAGTTCCTGTGTCGTTGGGTTTTCATTACCTGGCTGGGCATGCGCGCAGGGCTGAGTCATGTGGGATCCACAGATCATCCATTCCGGGCCACATCTCCCGACCCCCCAGCCTCCCCTCCGGGCAGAGTGCTCCCACCTCCCATCCACAAAACGCCCCCGCAGGCCTCCTCAACCCCCTTCAGAAGCTGGTTTGTGAGAGTGATGAGGGACCCTAAGGCAAGCTGAGGGCCCAGCACACACTAGCACACCCCCCTCCCAAGTGGGATCTGTGCGACCTTCCTCAGGCACTCCTGGCTGCCCAAGGACAAAGGAAAGGAAAGAAAACAAATGGTTAACTGATAGCGACCACAGGCCGGACAGGTGTCTCCCGTCAGTTTACAAATATCTCAGTAAATAACAAGAAACAGTCTTATCAATCGCCTGATCTCTAGAAACCTATAGACTCAGTTTCCTGGAGTGTTAATATCACCCTCCCCTCCCTAGTGATGTGGGGAACAAAGGCAAGAAGGAAATGTCAGGCAAAATTAAATTTCCTTATAACCTGCGGCCATTGACAAATACTTGAGGCCAATACAGAGTAGAACATTTCCCAGGGAATCCCCCTAAAGTTAACGCCTTGCTGGAGGGAAAGCAACCTTAGCTTGACAATAACAAGCCATCGGGCATTTTAGGGGTCCTTTTTAGCATTTCCAAGGCCCTCCGGACACCTCCCTTTTGACTTTATGTCCCACAACTCCATAGTATATAAGCAGTCACTCTTCACAAGCCCAGGACAGCCCTTCCTGCCCACGGGTCCCGTCCCCATGCCTTGATAAAATCACCTTTTTGTACCGACGATGTCTTCAAGAATTCTTTCTTGGCCATCACCTCTGAACTCCACCAACCCCCCATCACCCCAAAACCTCATCAGGAGGAACCGCAGAGCCCTATCAAGAGGCAGATGGAGAGATGATCCTCTCTACCCTTCAGCTCATCTTCTCTCCTGGGTCAGTGAGCCGGAAACCTCACCTTCAGCGTTTGAAAGAAATCCCCACTTGAAAGAAGTTATTTTAAGGGCTAGTGTTTACATTATCTGCAGGGTGTGGGGGGCAGGGGTGAGGTGTGACAAGGCACCGGGCAGTAACTGGATGTCATTTAGATGCTGGCAGACGGTGCCTCACAACAAAATCGATGGCCAAAAAAAAGGATAAAATGATCATTTCACCTTAACTGGAACTTCTCCCATCAAATCCGAGTGACAAAGTCACCGAGGTACTGGCGTGCCTTCTACAGCGTGCCCAGACGCAGTAACTTCCATTTCTACTTTACTGCCCCCTGGGGTGGAGATTTGCCCTCCTGGGTCTCAGTATCCGCGCCTGGAAAATGGGGATAGTGTTCACCACACTGAATTGTTGTCAAGATGCAAAGAGCATGCACAGAAACCGTCCAGTACAGAGTCCACTCGTGGAGGTTCAGTGGAAGGGGATTCCAGATGGACCCGGAAAATGGATGAGGCCTGCATGGAGACCTTCCGTGTGCGCCCCCGAAAGAGGCAGCCTGAGGCTGCCAGAGGCTGAGGAAATGCACTGGCCTGAAAACTTATGCAATTAAACTTTTTGTATCTGCAACGATGAAGCAATTCAATGCTCAAGTTCAGTTGCACCCTCGGGAGAAAGAGAACAAAGAAACTTGGGATGAGGAGAGAATTCACGATACCTCCTGAAGGAAGGGGGTAAATGGGCCGAGGCTTATTGCAAAGCTTGGGGGGCATTTGGGGAACCCAGATTCCATTTGCTAAGAGCCCTCAGGACTCGATAATTATAAATGAGCACCCGCGGTGGAATAGCCTAAATAAAGACACTCAGGGAGAAGTTTTAGACACAGAGCGCCTTTGACATGAAGCCCGTGTGTAAGAGAGGCATGGCGCACATTATAAGACATTGGACTGAAAACAGGACACCTGGGTCCTTGTCCTAAATCGGTATATTATTTTTTTTCTTTTTTAATTTTATTGATTCTCAAGTAAGTTAACATACATGTGTAGTCTTGGCTTCATGAGTAGAATCCAGTGATTCGTATCTTACATATGATACCCAGTGCTCACCCCTACAAGTGCTCTCCTAAATGCCCATCACCCATCTAGCCCTCCCCCGTCAGCCCCCAGGTTGTTCTTGGTAGTTAAGTCTTTTGCGATTTGCCTCCCTCTCTGTATCTTATTTTTCCTACCCTTCCCCTATGTCAATCTGTTGTGTTTCTTAAATTCCGTTTTTGAGTGAAATCATCTGATACGACTTTCTCTGACTTATTTCACTTAGCATGATACCCTCCAGTTGCACCCACATTGTTGTTGCAAATGGCAAAGTTCCATTCTTTTTTCATTGCCGAGTAGTATTTCATTCTGTCTTTTTAATTTTTTTTTAAATGTTTATTTATTTTTGAGAGAGAGAAAGGCAGAGCACGAGCAGGGGAGGGGCAGAGAGAGAGGGAGACACAGAATCCAAAGCANTTTTTTTTTTTTGAGAGAGAGCATGAGCAGGGGATGGGCAGAGAGAGGGAGAGAGAGAATCCCAAGCGGGCTCCATGCAGTCAGTGCAGAGCCCCATGTGGGGCTCAGTCTCACAAACCATGAGATCATGACCTGAGCTGAAATCAAGAGTCCGAGGCTAAACCCCCTGACCCCCCCCACCCCCAAGGAGTCCCCACTGAAGACCTTGATTCAAATCCCAGCTCTGCCACTCACCTCAGGCTCCCACACGGCCTGTTGACCCGTCTCTCCTGTCCCCTCAGGGCCCACTGCTAATTCCTGACTTCAGGTCATTATCACTGTTTACCTAGATGATTTCTAGAAAGTTCTTTTGGGTCTGCTCCCCCACCCCCCAGCCCATGCTGTCTTTCGTTTTTTTTTTCCAGGGAATTTTTGTTCAAATGCTGGTAAATATTCTTTCCCATTAAACATCTCCAGGACTTATATTCACAGTTCGAACTCCATAGCCTGGCTTCCTAGGCTGTTTATCATCTAATCTCAAACTACCTTTCCAGCCACCCTTCTCATGAACTGTGACTCATCAGCGTCAGACTACTTGCCATTTCCTGAGCACGCCGTCAGCTGTCACATCTCTGCGCTTTCAGTGCAGCTCTTATTTCTGCAGTGGGTGTCCCTCCTCCTCCCCGTCCCACCTTGAGAAATTCTCTGGAATCACGGGGATCTGGTTCCCTCTCTTGCTCCAGCATGCACCACGTTTTTATAACAACGACAGTAACGTCCGCTTTCCCCATTCAACTGTCACTTGCTGAGGCGGTGACTCATGTCTCTTCACCTCTGTCTCTCTTGTGAGACTAGGCAGCATGCCTACCAGGCACCCTGTGGAAACCCACCAATACAAGTTTGCAGAAGGAAAGAGTATCTAAGCATAATGTGTAAGTGGTCAACGTCATCAGGAAGTGCTTTATAATACATAGAACTTTCCAATCAAGGAAATCCGGACACAGTTGCAATCCCAGGGTCCCATATCAGGCAAGATTTACAAACCAAGGCAGCTTACAAAGTCACTTTGTCATGGACCTAACTTGACCTGAAAGCTGGAATACATCCCTGTAACTACTCAAAGGACTGTTCCTAGCCATGGCTGCCTATTAAACCCTCCTGGGCAGGGTTCAGACCCTTGATGCCCCGGCTGCCTGTTGCGTTTGCAATTTTGATCATCCCCATAACTTAAATCAAAGTCTCCAGTGGTACAGTCTGGGTGTTGGTATTTTTAATAATTTTTTAAGTAAACTCCACCCCTAACATGGGGCTCAAACTCATGACCCCAGCATCAAGCGTCACATGCTCTACTGTCTGAGGCAGCCAGGTGCCCCAAAAGCTCCCCAGGAAATTAGAGTAGGTGAAAGCCTTTCAAAGGTGAAAGCCGGTGCCCAAAGAGGAGAGAGGAACGTGGAAACCAGAGGAGAACCCAGGTTATATGACTCAGGCAGGATGGAAAGAGCCCAGGTTGTCAGACTGAATCGCATTTCTTGGCTCAGAAAACCCTGGTTAGAGATCAGTGGTTCTCAGCCCCGGCTATGTATTGAGGCCACCAGGGGAGCTGTTAAAGAATACAAATTGTGATGGTGAATTTTATGCGTCTATATGGCTAGGCCACAGCACCCAGGTATTCGAACATCAGTCTGGATGTTTCTGTGAGGACCGTTTTTAGATGATATTAACATTCAAATCATATTGAGTAAAGCAATCAAACAGTATATTGGGGGTGGGCCTCACCCAATCAGTTGAAGACGTTCATCAAAAACAGACTGAGGTGTCTGGAGGAGGGAATTCAGCGTCCAGATGGCATTTGGACTCAAACTGCAGCAACAACTCTTCTCTGGGTCTCCAACCTTCTTACCCTGCAGATGTGGACTCACCAGTTTCCACATGTGAGCCAATTCCTTATAATAAATGTCCCCTCCCCCTCATCTATTCATCTATATCTGTCTATCTATCTATCGATCTCTTTATCTATCTTTCTCTCTATCTACCTATCTATTGATCTATATGCATATATATAACATTTTAGTATATATTAATATATATGTTATATTATTTTATAGTATTACTATATATTAATAACACATAAAATATCATATGTCATTATATATAATGTCTTATTGTCTTACATCACGATGTGTATCTGTTCATTCTGTTGAATCCTGATACACCAAAGTCTGAGCTTCTGATTAGTCTGGGTTTGGGCTGAAGCACTGCTGCTACTTTTAGAAAGCTCCCTAAGGGATCCACGTGCAGCCAGAGGAAGAACTGTTATCAGGATTTCTAAAGCACATCCCATTGCTAACTGGCCTCACAGGTTTTCCATCTAAATGCATTTGCCATGAAAATGCCTCTATACCCCCTTCTGTCCCGTCACAGACTGAACTGTGTTCTGCAAAAATTCTTACGTCGGAGTCCTAACCACCAATGTGACTACATTTGGAGATAAGGCCTTCGAGGAGGTAATTAACATGACATGAAGTCATGACGTGGGCCCCACCTCAGTAAGACCGGTGTCTATTAAATGAAAAGACGTCAAGTTTACACACCCCAGAGCCAAGGCCACGGTGAAGTCGCAGTGGGAAGATGGGTGTCTTCCAGCCGAAGAGGGAGGCCTCGGAATGCTTTCCAGCTTCCAAACTGGTGAGAAAGAAACTTCTGTTGTGTAGACCTCCGCCTGTGTGTGGCAGTCCAAGCAGACGACTACCCTTGCCACACAAGTGGTAGCTACAGGTTTGCTCAGAGAAGCCAGTGTCCCAGTGTGTTCATGAAGCTCTTCGGGCTGAATCTGAAATTACCCACTTGGCTTCTCTCCACAGGGCCATCCGTTCTTCACAGGGGAGTAAAACTGAATATGTTTTAGGGGGTCGGGCTTTTTCTGGTCAGGTTGAAGGAGAGGTTTGGGGGGCCCCATTTGACATCAGAGGGAGACAATGATGAGACACTCCAGGTTACCCGGATGCCATTGCACTTGCTTTACACCAAGTGGCTGGATTCTGGAGCCACTGCTTGCCACGCAGGCCGTGTATGACGCCACACTGCTGTGCCGAGAGGCCCAATTAGGAAGCACATCACCTCAGTATTTTCCATCTTATCCCTATTCTACGGCTTTCGAGGACAGACCATTCTGTTCCTCAATCCACTCCAGAGCACTTCACAAACTTTCTTACAGGGCCATGGGCTATATGATGTGGGGGGTTGGGGAGCAGAATAAAGGAAAAAAGAAAAAAAGACAGGGGCTTTGCACTCACACCGGCCTGCTTCGAAACCTTCTTCTCTCATTTACAAGTTGTGAGAATTTGGGGCAGCTTTTCTGAGCCTCTCCCGAGCTTTTCTGAGCTAATACGCAAAATGGGACTGAAAGTAACTTCCCATCATTGATGTGAGGGTTAATGGAGAACCGATTTGAGAGTGTAGAAGAGTGTCTAGCAACTCACATTCCCCTTTTGTCTGTGATCTCTCGAATCTATCAGTTGTGATTTATTTTAACTCTCCATTTAATGCCGACCACTAGCTAACAGAGATTGCTGGCATATTGGAGCTGAAATACTCTTTGAGTCGTGTAGTCCAACCTTCTTGCTCTACAGCGAAACTATCAGCCCAAAATCACGTAGCAAGTTGTGCCAAAGCTGGAACAGAACCTCAGTCTTCCTGACTCCAGGAAGTCACTCTTCATAGACACCTCTGTGCCTGGTAGAGCACGGGGCCACTGAACAATGCATGAGCTCACCACCTTGGCTTCATTCCTTCCTGAACAATCTGCGTTCTCCACTCCACGCTGTCTCATTCTTGAATACTCCCAGTGCAGGTGATTAAGTTCCCCTCAGTCTGTCTCCACTTGGATGTTTCTCCTAAGTTTGCTTCCCCAGCCCCAGCCAACCAACGTGGACCTCTTGAGGTGAATGCTAACAGCTGGGAGCCTCGCTGCACTGTCTTCGGAAGCCTTCGTTACACAAAAGATTGGATTTTGCGACTTAGAATGAATGCCATAGAAAAGAGTTCACCATACAACGCATGAGAAAGGACAACGTGTTAGACACTAAAACTTGAACTTGGAGGGAACGGTCTTTCCATGTTTGCCATGTACCTACAGCTCAAAACATCGGAGGGGCTGGCATCTGAGAACATCAAGCCCTGGTTCTAGCCCTTTCCAGCATCATCTCTGCTGGTCTTCCCACCCATTTCCCCAAACGGCCAATGTGTACACATATGTGCCCTGTGAGATGCATACCCTGTGAGAGATAGACACTCTGTGAGATATGCATATCCTGTGAAAGATACACTCTGTGAGATATATATATATATATATTTAATTTTTTAACATTTATTCATTTTTAAGAGAGAAATAGAGTGCAAGTCAGGGAGAGGCAGAGAGAGAGGGAGACACAGAATCCGAAGCAGGCTCCAGGCTCTGAGTCATCAGCACAGAACCCAATACAGGACCCAAACCCACGAGCGGTGAGATCATGACCTGAGCAGAAGTCAGACGTTCAACCGACTGAGCCACCCAGGTGTCCCTGTGAGAGATATACACTCTGTGAGAGATGCATACTCTGTGAGAGACATATATACCCTTTGAAAGATAGTCTGTGAGAGATAAATATCCTGGGAGCAACGCGTACCCGGGGGTTTGTTCCCACAAACTGCACATCCTCGCACATACTTTTCTTTTTCCTAGGAATGCCCTTCCCTGTTTTATGCCTGGAAAACTTCCACTTACTGTCTTAGTCCATTTAGGCTGCTCTAACAATATACCACAGACTGGGGAGCTTAAAACTAACAGGACTTTATTTTCCACAGTCCTGGAGGCTGGGAAGTCGGAGCTCAAGGCCCCAGCGGAATGCGCGGCGCTGTCAGCCCTCTGGTTGACAGACGGCATCTTCTGCATCCTCACGTGGTGAAAGACGCAGGGAGCTCTCTGGGTCTCTTTTATAAGACACTGATCTCTTTCATGAGGGTGGCCCTCGTGACTCGGGCACCTCCCAAAGGGACACATTCAGACCTTAGCATTCACCTCTCAAAGCCCACTCAGAATATCATCTCTTCAAGATAACCCTTCTGAGGCTTTCCCTTTCCCTTCGGTGCTAACTCCATATGCTGGGATTATCTTTCTATCATAATTGTCTCATAAAGTATAATTTTGGCTCCTGGCAGTGGGCTGCGATTCCCCAAAGCTGCTGTGGGAAATCGTCAGGGGGAATGAAGTGTGCGGGGGTCAGAGGGCAGGTAACGGGTCACCAAACATTGGAGAAAGCCATTTTCAAGTGCCGCTAGTGACTTTCTGGAAAAGCTTCTAGAAGTCTGGATTATGGTGACCGCATATCTGTCACCCCCATGAAGGATGTTCAGGGAATTCAACATTTCCTCTGAGCGTGAGATGTGGCGCGCTGTTTGAACGGTTCGTCTCCAGAGATGACATCCTGTCAACATGCACGGGGGCATTTGCTGGAACCGGGAAGTCCTCCGAGGGACGAGCGCGGGGAGGAGCTGTGCATCTCCTCCTAGGGCCCAGCACGTCCGTAGGGAATTGAATAAAGCGGATTCCATCAGACTGCTAGTTCTCCGTTCCAAAGCGGCGAGGAGAATCTGGAAGTGGGTAGCAGAGCAGGAAGAGCGCGTCCCTCTTTCCAAGAATTGACTAATTCCCGTCAGGGAACAGGCAAGATGCTCACACGCAGCTCCCCTCCTGCCGCCCCCACTCTGACTCACGGTAAGTAGGTCCCCCCGAAGGGGGGAAAGAAAGTGACATGTTTTGGCTGGAACTCAATGGCCAAGCATCTCCCCACCTGCCATACTGTTTTAGGGAGAGCTATTCACTTGACAATAGTCCTCGGTTTTTGTCCTCGCACAGGCCGTCGGGGGTGCGAAGCACTTGGCCACACTGGGAAGCTGTGGAGCTTTTGCAAAGAGTCTGCAGCGCAATCCTGTCCTGGGCCTGGCCCCTCTCACATCCTTGTCTCTCGAAGTTAACCCGGAGCAGATATGCCGAGAGACTCCAGCATTTTCGAATTGTACCCTTGGCTCAGAGGGTCAGAAGCCCCCGAACGTATCTCCGGAGTTGAGATTGGCAACCGGCCCCCTTCGGAAGATGCTGGTTCTCTGTTTCGTTTGGCCAGGCTTCTGGGGATACTGGCTCACGTGGGAACTGCTGAGGATAGTCTGCTGGCTCCGGGTATTGGCAAAGGATCTAGAAGGATTTTTAAAATATTCCGGTTTCAGCAGAGGCCAAATTATCTTTCTGAAGTATGTGCCCCCTTAATATCAACACTCATGTGTGTTTCAGGGGAAATTCAATCCAGATGGTTTCGGGATATTTATCCCTAGTATATTCAGCTGCCATCTTCTAAGAGAAATTTGATTTCAAGAAAAAATCTGGAGCCTTCTCTAAGCCTCCCCTTTCCTTGAGTCAGAATTCAGCATTAAAAAACATTTCCCCCAAATCTCCTGTGTGAAGGACTCAGGCTTGATTCTAAGCCCTTGGCCCTGACATTTCCAGAACAAATGTCCTCAACTCGGCTGTATTCTAAGTGCTCCATCCCTGCGTTCCCCGTATTCACCACTGTAAACTGTAACCACATAGTCACCAGAAGCAAAAGAAGCCAAACGGATGTTGAAATGATGGCACGGCTACAGTAATGTGATTGCGGTCAGTGTGTTGTTGGGTTTACTCCTGATTCAGAAAAAAAATATCATGGCACTGTTTATTTTTAGACTTCTTCATAGAAATGGCATTGTTCCTTGAATACAAACTAATTAGATTTATATTTAGAACTGTTATTACATTTAAATGTCTCAGAGAAGTCTGATTTCATGTGTTTCAATAATAAGCCCTCACCACCAGGAGCTTGCCTTGTGACCAGTCCCTGGGAGGCCAGTGCGCGGAACATGGCCAACGACGCGAACCCGCGTAAAGTCGTGGGCTTCCTACCACGTGGTGAGAAATGCATGACCGGTGATGGGGAGAAAGATGAGATCCAGATCCAGATTGGCTGACCGAGCGCAAGAATGTTCACCCATCGCGTAGCCATCGGGTGGCTTCTTGAAAGTAAAAACCAGCGGAGATAAGCAGACCTATCAGAGGCTCCAAAATCACATGTGAGGCAGAGTCACACTTCGTAAAATCAGATTTATAAAGGGTTAGTGAAGGGGATGAGCTCTAAAATCAAATGACCTGAGTTTGAATCCTGAATTAACCACTTGCTCACTGTGTGACCACATGCACATTATAAAACTGCTCCAGGTTTCAGTGTCTTCATGTGTCAAATGACATAAACTTACAGGGTGGTTAGGGACATTTCGATGAAATAATGTATTGTGTTGTGATGATCCTTTTGAAGTGTATGCATTTATTTTAAGAGAGAGAAAGTGCACAGCATGGGCGGGGGGCGGGTGGGGGGAGTCCAGAGCAGGCTCTGCCCTATTGGTGCAGAGCCCGACTTGGGGCTCGAACACATGAAACGTGAGATCATGACCTGAGCCGAAACCAAGAGTCAGATGCTTAACTGACTGAGCCACCCAGGGGCCCATGTGATAATTTTCTTTTTAAAAAGAATGGTTCTTAGAATAATGCCTACACAAAAATAGGTGTATATTGAAAAAAAAATAGAATGTCTAATTTTGGAGGCCAACCACTACCACAAAAAAATGATTTATACTCTATGTTCTCCATAAGAAAAGGAGTTAACTTTCTTTAAGCAGACAACTCCTAGGCGGTGTGTGGGTGGTTGAGGTTTTGGAGCTTGAAGAGACATTCGAGATGATCCAAGTTAGTTCCCATTTCTCTTCCATCCGTGTGGAAAAACAGTCCAGGGAAGAGAAGGGGTTTGTGCAAACCTACAGGGGAGGTCAGAGAGAGCCCGGCTTAGGACCCAGGTGCCCTAACTCTGAGACTGGAGTTCCCCTTCACAGGTGCAAGCTACATGCATCACCACACTCGCCTGCATCTTCCTCATCTCCAGATCCACACTTTAGCCACTGTTGCCCTTAGTGTCGACCGGGAGTCATCCAGGAACCTCAGCTGGTGAAGTAAGATCTACCAGCAAAGTTCTGAGAAACAGCAAATCCACGAGCCGGTGTAGACATCCACCTTTCCCTAGATCTTACTTACCTCATTCAGTCAGGAGAATTAGGTGATCCACTCCGTGGGAACTTTATCTACGAGGATTGATTTTTATTCAGTTATCCAGAAAACAACAAGAAATCCGCAAGAAGCCTCGTCAAAGAGGCACCACTGCCTCTTCTTCCGTGTGACTCTTCCCCCAATCAGGGCGGTGTCTGTCCTGGATTTGCGGCAGTATGTCAGGGTTTATGTGAAGCCACAAATATGGCACCTCTGCTGGGAGGGCTGATTCTACTGGAATGTTTGGAGAAAGCATTATTTTCTAAAAAAAAAGAGAGAGAGAGAGAGAAACAGATATAGAGTAAAACATAGCACTGCCGGAATTGAAATGAAATGTGGAACTCACGATTCTCTTTCGAAATGATAGCTTCCATTCACCGGGCTTATCTACTGTGCTAAGGAACTGTGCTAAGTGCTTAACATATATTCACTCAATTAAGCCTGAGGGAAGATAAAATCGTTGAAACAGATTAGAACAAAAACTGAAGGAGGCTAGTTGGGCACCTGAAACTTACATAACATTCAGTGTCAACAGTACTTAAATAATACAATGTTATCGAGGGCGGGGGCTTGGGTGGCGCAGTCTGTTAAGCCTCTAACCGTCTGCTCAGGTCATGATCTCACCAGATCATGAGTTCAACCCCCATACTGGGCTCACTGCTTTCAGTGCAGAGTCTGCTTTGGATCCTCTGTCCTCTGCCTCTCTCTGCCCCTCCTCAATTCTCTCTCTCTCTCAAAATAAATAAACTTAAAAAATAAAAAAAAATATTGAAAATAAAAGGTTACCCAAAAAACCAAAACAGCCAAAGCGATTGAGGGGCAGGAAACTCCCCAACCAAGCCGCAGAACTCCTAAATGCACGAGGATCCAAACACAGACCGCTCACCTCCGGAGCCCATACGTTTAACCACTGTGTTACACTGCCTCTCATCCTGATGGTTACTGGGGATGGGGGTTGGGGGGGAGGCAGTTCCAACCGTATCCCCATAAAGCAAGGTATTCATTTACTCTCTCCTGTTGGCTTTGAGCACTTGGTGGAAAATTTTGACAAGCCTTGGAGTCTAACTTCCCCCGTGGTTGGTGGCAGTTATATAACATGCACATCAGTTAAAAAAAAAAAAAAAAAAAAAAGCTGAATTGTAAATAATCTACTAACCTGGAAGGAATGTCTGAATGACTCCCACACCACACTGATGCTAACTCAGTTGAGAGAGTTTTGTGGGTTTGCTGTGATTTTATTGAAAGAAAGGGTTTGGCTATCATCGTGAGTAACTTGAGCATGTCTTTTGATCCATGTAGAAATCGCTCAGCTAAATGACATTTACATGTTATTCTTAACTGCCTGTGGAATCAGATAATCCTTTCCCCAGAAGGATGTCGGCAGACTCCATAATTTGTGAAGGAAGAGCATCCGGGAAGAAACTCGGTGTCATGCATGCCTGGAGGGAAGATTTCTGGCTTGATGATTCACATACTTTTATAGCTCTGGTTTCCATGCTCTTTGTTNCCCCCCCCATCTGTAGGATCTCGGGCTGTGACCTGGGGGCTGGGTGATCTGATTTAGGTTGGTGTCAGAGGGCGCCCATGTGACAGGGTGGAACTGCCTGTTCCAATATGCTGGTTCCAGGCTGTGCCAAGGATGAACAGACCAGGAAAAATATTGTGTCATGAGCGCAGACCTTGCACGTTCACCAGAGGCCTCACCAAATGGTGTAGGCTGAGTCTGAGGGCCGGAGTGTTCTGTGCAGGATGTGAGAGTTCACCGTGGAAGAACTCCAAAATTTATGACTAGCCTGAAGTCAGAGGAAAAGTACCACGCGGGCTCTGATTCACTTAGGACGGAGGGAACTGTTCGCAAAGGCGGGAGTCAGCCAGTGAGAGCGGCGACTTTGACTCAGGTGTCCCAGGACCGGCATACCCCTGCCACAGGGCGCCAACAGGCTTGCCGCAGAACTGGGGCTCCCCGGGGCTTCGGTCTCATCCACATGTTGATCTGAGATCCGCTTGCTCTCCCGAGCCCCCCTGCCCAGCCTCCAACATCCAGTTGGAAACTGTCAGTGCTCTTTTTTTTCCATTTCTCGGCCCTCCTTACCAACCCCCCTGCACCCTTCTATGCGGTTCTTCATGTCTTTCCTGGGTAACTGGCAGAGACTCCCAAAGGAGTCTCTGATCACTGGCTACAAGTCTCGCCTTGCAGAGATCCTAAACCCAGTTTTCTCTGCCATTTTTCTCATATGCATTTACGTTGCGTCTTTTCTCTGCTGCTAAAACATTGTCTGGCTTTGCATCACTACCCGACGTTGTCCAGGTGCTCAAGCCTGGCAGGTAGGACTGCAACAGCAATCTTGGCTGGTGTGACCCTGCCTGCGTCTCTCTCCACCCACCCAACACTCTGCTCCAGCAGCAGCAGGCAGGGCCTTCTCATCGTTCGGCACCTTGCTGCTCAGTGTCCCGTCTCCGGAACACAGTCTGATGTCCCACTCATGCTGCACCCGGCCTGCTGGGCCAACACCTCCGTAGCCTTCATGTTCCGGCTGCTACTGCTGCCCCTCCGCCTCCCCCAGTCGCTCTTGGTTTCTCCATGATCTTGAGACCCCCTCTCCTCTCAAGCTGCCTATCCCGTCCTACCATGAGATGTGGCTGATCTCTGTACTTTGTAACGTTTCCCTGATTCTCCCTCCAAACCGTGAGCAACTCAAGAGACAGTAGAGCATCTTGTCACTGTGTCCATAACACCCGGCCTAGGGCCCAGTCCCAAGTAGGTTCACAGCCAACCTTAGCTAACCTGAACGGAACCGAGTTTGCGCCAGGCGACGTTGAAGGGCAGGAGTGATTTAAATGAGTCGTTTCTCTTCCAAGCCACATGCCTGGATTATGCAAAAGGGAGAGGGATCTAGTTTGTTTGTGGTGGGTGACATTTCAGCTCCTGAAAGGCAACGCTAGGGCTTTGCCGCCGAGCGTTTCCATGACTGTCCCTTCCAGAGGAAAGTCTGTAAAGAGTTCCTTGGCACGGCCGGCCACCAACTCATTTTACATCTAAAAAAGCATCTGGACCGCTTTGGAACAGTGTGCCATTTGGGATAATTCGGAGGGCTACACAAACACAACGCTGATTCATTTCAGAGCCAGACTTTTGTTACTCTTCCTTGCCCTCCTGCTCCCCCAAGTGCGTTTATTTGTACACAAATGCATGTCTAACTCTTTGGGTTTGAAAGGAGGAAGAAGGCGACTTCCTTCTGCTTATCTCTCTGCTGGGTGGCTGGGCAGATATTGGGAAGGAAATTTCGTTTATCCAAATTCTCTGAGCAGCAGAATTCCACCTCAGGAAACTGTAGCTCGGCAAGGAAACAATCACGTCTCTAAACTCACTTCTGCTAGTCTGTCTTATCCAAAAGAGACACAGACTGCTATTTGCACAAACATCTGCTCGGCATTCTGGGAGAAAAGGCAGAGCGAGCCTTGAAACTGATGGTTGGGACCAAGTGGATGAAGCGCTCTTGGAGACCGCTCCCTGGGCAGGCAAGAAAAGAACCCCAAGGAGGGTGACAAACTTCAGCTATGTCTCCCGCGTGTCAGTGTGGAGAAATAGACAGATACCGCATCGGGCAGTCTGCAGAGACATCCTCTAATGCAGCCCTGGAGGAAAATGTGCCAACTTCCTTATTTAGTTTTCAGAGGATGGTAAAAATAGAAATGGTGGATGCCGTGGACTGAATGTGTCACCCCCAAATTCATATGCTAGAGCTCTAACCCCCAGTGCAGTGCTTTTGGGGTAGAGACATGGGCAGGTAAGTAGATTTCAAGTAAGTCATCAGGGTGGGCCCCTCATGATGAGATTACTGCCTTTATCGGAAAAAGAGATAAATGTCCCCCTCGCTACCACTTGGACACCCCAAGGAAAGGCCATGTGAGCAAACAACAAAATAGAGGTTGTCTACAAGCCAGAAGGGGTCCCTCACTAAGATCTGAATCTGCCAGCATCTTGATATTGGATTTCCCTGCTTCCAGAACTGTGAGAATTAAGTGTCTGTTGTTTAAGCAACCTTTTCTATAGTCTCTTGGTACACCCCAAGCTGGCTAACACAGGGGGCTAAGCTTTAGTGCAGAATAAAGAATTGTAAACTTCCAAGCATGCCATGATTTGGTGGAAAAGTATGAAGAGCATTTGCAAGCTGACAAGAGATGGCTCCTCGTTTCTCCAGCTATGCAACTCTGAGCAATCTGCTCACTGTCATCCAATTTCAGACTCCTCCCTGTAAGGTAGGAGTGACATCCAATTCATTGGATTGGACTTATTAAATATGGTAGCATACAGGATGTGATGAATGAGCACCCAGGGAAGGGTGAGAGCAGGGAGCCAGCAGCAAGAAGAGAGAAGAAAAAGTAGAGCCATCTGCTCTTGCGTAAGGCTGCAGGGAGTGGGGGGAGAGTCCCCGGAGGTAGCAGCCAGAGCAGGAAAATTTCAAAAGCTACTGAAGTACAAAATAAACCACCTGAGCCCAATGGAGAAGGGGGTGATTAGGATCCTTGTTACCGCTTTGGCTGCTGGTTGAGTTCAAACCCACAGACAATTTTCATCGATGTTTCCGGGTCCCCTCCTCCAGTTGGATGAAGTAAGAGTCCTCTTGCAGGAAGGAATTTAAGCCCTGTCCCCTCTGACACCAAGGCGGATGGCAAAGACAGTCCCACTGCAAGGTCTCAATGGCTCCTTGTTTTCCCTTTTACTGAGCTGAATGTAAGATTTAGGCTGGATGTTTTATGTAAGGGAAAAAGAACCTTGCAGACTATATAATGCAAATGGGTATTCCATACATATCCACTTCCTCCCTCCAGGAAGCTGGAGAAAACCCTCCTCCTGAAGCACAGAACGGCTAAACAAAGACCTCCAGCATCCTGTCGTTCTGACTTGCGCAATTCCAATTTGAATCACGCCGCAAATGTAAAATGACTTCATTTTCCTGTGCCAGATTCCCCGAGGATTTCAGACTTGTTTATGCCTCTCTGAAATGAAGCTCAGCCTAGCCCAAGAGAAGGAAAACACTTCTATAAGCAGGAGGCTGCTAGAGCCAAAGCAAAAGCAGACTCTATTCACCCTCCTTGACAAGACTCACCCTCTCAGAACAAGGGAGCCTCAGTCCCTCATGTCCCAGGCTGGCAATTCGATGAGACTTGGTTTCATGTCAGAGCTCACAAATCAGTGCTCAGCTCTAAACCCTAGTGCTGGGACCAGGGACCCGTCACCTCATTCTTACCCAGAACTCTGCTTCCCACCCTAAGTGTAGCTCCGCCCATTGACATCGCCTGTAAACAATGAGGACAGAGAGATCCCGACAGGCAGCTCCCTTAAACCACCTGAACAGTAAAGGGTGTCATTTTTCAGTTTACTGGATATTTATCCCGCCTTTGAAGCGCAAATAGTACCCAATAGAGATCTTTGGCAATGCGGGTATTCGCTGACCACCTACCATGTGCCAATAAGCACCAAAGATACAGAGGAGACAACAAACAGGGTGTCTGACTTGCCATGTCAAGTTCGAGACTTCATCGTCCAGGTTTGGAATCAAGCCTGCTTCTCTTTCAATGCTGCTTCCTCACGTACAAAATGGCGTTCAGGGTTCACACGCACCGCGGCGGTGGGAAGATTTTGTCTGACGATGGCTTCTGGGGCTGCTTGGGTGACACTCATCTACTTATGCTGGCCTTGTCATTCCTGAGGGGGCAGCCATGTGAGGGTGAGCTCTGTATTCCCTGCCTTCCCTTCTAGTGCCCTTGAAGAATCAACCCAAGACACCGAATGTGAGCTGAGAACCTCTGAATCAGTATGTTAGAATTAGATGGTTTGCTCCCCTCAATGCTGCTTAAGCAAAATCAGCCTACCAGCCAGGTTGATACAGTGAGCATATTCCAAACCCAAAATAAAGAAGCTGTACCTGTAGGTACCCTATGCAAAGAAAGAATTGTTTCGATATACTTAAACTAAGCCATTCAAATCCCTCACCTCAAGAATCTTTCTTTCTTTTATTCTTTTTCTAATGTTTTATTTATTTCTAAGAGAGAGAGAGAGAGCCTGAGTAGGGGAGGGTCAGAGAGAGATGGAGATACAGAATCTGAAACAAACTCCAGGCTCCGAGCTAGCTGTCAACACAAAGCCCGACACGGGGCTCGAACCCAGGAACTGTGAGATCATGACCTGATCTCATGGACGCTTAACCGACTGAGCCACCCAGGGGCCCCAAGAATCTTTCTTTTTTTATCTTTTTAATTTTGAGAGGGAGAGAAAGAGAGAGACAAGTGTGAGCAAGGGAGAGGCAAAGAGAGAGGGAGACACAGAACCCAAAGCAGGCTCCAGGCTCTGAGCTGTCAACACAGAGTCCAATGCAGGACTCAAACCCACAAACTGCAAGATCATGACCTGAGCTGAAATCAGACGCTTAACTGACTGAGCCACCCAGGCCCCCCTCAGTGTAATAGACTCGTACTAATGATCTGCATAGAAGATTTCATGTGAAAGCATAGAAAAAAACCAAAAGGTGAAGTTAGAGACCTCAGAAAGACTGTAAGGAAGATCAGCTCAGGACAGAAATCACCACACATCCCTAGATAGATCCAGAAAGGAAGATTTTAGAGGGTGGGCAGGTGGATTTATTTAATCTGGCTCTTTTTTTTTTTAATGTTTTATTTATTTCTAGGAGAGAGAGAGAGACAGCGTGAGCAGGGGAGGGTCGGAGAGAGAGAGAGTCACAGACTCTGAAACAGGCTCCAGGCTCTGAGCTGGCAGTCAGCACAGAGCCCGACGCGGGGCTCGAACCCACGAACCGCGAGATCATGACCTAAGTGAAAGTCGGACGCTTAACCGACTAAGCCACCCAGGCGCCCCTATTTAATCTGACTCTTAATAAAAAGTCGAGGCCCTTCCATCTCTAAATTCTTGAATATCAGCTTGTACTCACCAGGGCAGGATTTTTGGATGGGGAACTACATTTGCCTCTTATTATGCAATTAGTTAAGATGTGTTGTTCGTTTGTTTTTAACTAATCTTTGTGCAAGATATTTAAGTGAAAGAGAAATGTGTTTGCAAAAGGCAGCACCTCCTCATCCAGATGTTCCTAGGACTCTTCCTACTGAGGGAGACAAAGCAAGGAGGTCCTTGCTCCAAACCAGGGCTGCGGATTTCCAGGCATGCTGGGGAGAGGGGAGGGGCTGCGGAGAAGGGGAGAGTAGAGAGCTGGCCTGGGATCCAGCAGTGCTGCATCCCAGCCCCAACTCTGCCACGTGCTTCCTGGAGGACTGGGCCCCCAGGCCCAGAAGAGTGTGGGCTCCCATTTCGTGCCAGTCTTACAATAGTTTTGTGACTGGGAATTTAATTTATGTGGCAGATAGGATACACAAGATCAGAGAGACTAAGGGACAGTCCCCAAGTCCCACAGAACTGTCTGGTGTCTGACACTGAGCTCCTCATACCGTAAATCCCTCTTAAGGCCATGTCTTGTCTCAAGTCCTTGGCTTTCCCAACGGAATAAAGAGACGACCTTGCTATTTTATAGTCTTTTTCAGCTTTAGAAGAAGTTGAGAGGGAGGATTTTCAATAACTAATATTTCTCCAGAAAGATGTAGGAGAGACATAAAACGCGGATCAAGCATTATTACAGAGGCGCTTGGGTGGCTCAGTCGGTTAAGTGTTCTACTTCAGCTCAGGGCATGTAACCTCACAGTTTGTGGGTTCGATCCCCGCATCGGGCTCTGTGCTGAGAGCTCAGAGCCTGGAGCCTGCTTCGGATTCTGTCTCCCTCTCTCTCTCTCTCTGCCTCACCCCCACTTGAGCTCACTCATCCTCTCTCTCTCTTTCTCTCAAAAATAAATAAATAAACCTTAAGAAAAAGCATTATTACAATACAAAGAATTTGAGAACCAAACACATACAAAGGAAAAATGTTTCAAATGATTGAGGATTTACACTTGAGGCATCACAAATATGAACAAGGTAGGTCACAGTCTTCACTTGTCTAAGAGTGGACTAGGCATGGTGGCCCAAGGGAGCTGGCGATTAATTAAAGAAAATGAGGCCATTGAAACTTACTCTTGAACCTGTCTTCTGAAAGTACTCCATTGTCCTGAAAAACAGACAAAATTTTGCACGTGTTAGGCTTTCAAGCAGCTATTGACTCTAAACTGTGTTAACTGAGAGAAAGAAAGTATCTGGAAAAGACTATAATTGCCTTTATTTAACCTGGCATTTTAGAGTTTATCAATAAGGCTCATATCCAAAATCTCCTGGGGTACCCATAATATCCTCTTAAGATATATAAGGCAGTGTTCATTATCTTTAACAGATAAAGAAAGGGTTGCTTGCTAAGTATAAGTGAGTTTTCCAAGTTCGCATGGCAACTAAGTCTAAAACTGAGGCAAGTTTTTTATTCTACACCATTATCTGTCTCCTCAGAGTCTTGTATTATATGTGACCAATAGTTGGCACTTCGTAACTATTTTAATGAATGGACAAACATCAAATTAGAAAATCTACCCTCATAAGGCTGCCAAAATCATTCTGTCTTTATACAGATATGGAATAAGCACCTGTCTACTGAATCTATTTCACTGGGTTTGACTTAACTCTTGGATAGATGAGACCCAATCAAAATTGATCTCAAAGTCACTTTCAGATCTAAAAGAAGCAAGTGTTTAGCAAATGTTGAAAATGGAGGCTTCTTAAAGAAGGCTACCTTTATCTGAAATTGTACCATTAGAAACATGCAAGAAGTATTTTCTTTTCAATGTCCATAAAAGAGAGAACTCTAACAGATGTTTGTTTACTGTTGTGGTAAATAAATTGAATAATTCATAAAAATATGTAACGAGCAACTACTATGTACTAAGCCCTGACAAGCCACAGAAAATGTCAAGATGAATAAAACAAAGTTGCTGTCATCAGGGAGTTCATAGTCTCGGGGTGCAAAACAGGTAATTATAAAACAGCGTGAATGATGATATGGCTAGAATAGTCGTACAGCCTTATAAAGTTAAGTAAGAAACCAGAGAAGGGGACCCTAAGACTGTACAGGGGAGACAAGGAGGTGCCATTGGGTACTCTTGGGGCTGATGTTAGAATGAACTGTAGAACTTTGCTTCCTTTAGATCTGAAGGTGACTTTGAGATCAATGTTGATTGAATATCATCTATCCAGAAGAGCTAAGTCAAACCCAGAATGGGGAACTGACAAGATCATGTGGGGGTTACTTTCAAAAATAGAGCACAGGGCTGCTATGGCTAATGCCTGTGTCATTTCTCAGGCCACATGTGTGGAGCACTAAAAAGACTATGAATGAATGATGTCTCCGTTTCATCCTTCAGGCCTCAAGAAACCAGATTAGGTGTGTATGAACACCATTATATTGGATAGAGAAAACATAGTCGACCACATAGTGACGGACTCAGGATTTGAACCCAGGCATGTCTGTCTCTGAGCAGACTTCTGCAGAGGTCAAGGAGCAAGTCCACCCCATATGAGCTAGAAGCTGGAAGCCATTAAAGAATTCCAACTCTTCATCCTTTTAACAGAAAGATGAAAGAATGTCCCATCGTGGATATGTTATGCTGAGCTCAGAGTCACTGTCTTCTAGGAGTTGTGAGGTCACCTGCCACCATACTCAGAGCTAACCAGACACTTGGACATGATCTGGTCCCATTTCTAGGCCATAGGACTTGAAGGAGGTGGCAATTCATGAGTCATTCTACAGAAAATCATGGAAATGATTGTTGCACTTAGGCCACTGCAAGCCATTAACAGCCCTCGGTCAATGATGATTTCATTACAGTCCTGTCTAAGGGGAAGGGATGTATGAGCTGACTTCTCATGACTTCTCCATTCCCGGGCCCATGGGATTGTCCCTGTTGGGTTGAGGTGGTGGGAACTGAGCCTTACATCTCATTTGGGGTGATTTGTTTTGTATATCTTTCAAGATTCACAAAGCAGATTGTTAGAACAGATTTTTTTAATTTTCCTTTTTGTTATGTTTTAATACTATAGTGTACGTAATGGCATAGAAAGAACTGCTTGAAATCTGCTATATTCTTCCTTATTTTAAATTGCCTCTCATCTACATGTTTCTACATATGGTGCTTGAGGCATTGACATAAGTAAGTAGGCAGCATAAAAGCTCAAGAAAGGGGGTGATTTCTTTCCGATGTTGCCAAATATCTTCACCAAGGCCCTCCTACCACGTAGGAAGATAGATGAATATGTTCTGGTCCTGATCCTTGTGCTACTAATTTACATCAAAAATTAAAGTTTCCTTTCACAGCAGATTGGAATGTTCAGTAAATCATACTTTCCTCCTATACTCCAGGTTTATACATTATTATTATTTTATGTCATGAAAATCAGCAGAGATGCTGTTTGTGGTTATTGACGTACATTAGGCTCTTGAACTCCCAGTCAATTCAATGGGAATAATTAATTTTTTTCTCTGGAAACCTGTCAGGTGAAAACATGCTATGTAAGAACTATAGACAAATTACTGTCCTAGAGAGGCCCAAAGGCTAGTGGTAACCAAATGTTCAGAAGGGCGGGAGATTAAACCAATGTAGATGCCACAAACCAAAAGGCCTCTGGTCATGATCCCTTTGCATTGCTGTGGCTAGATTAGCCACCCAAAATGAGAAAACAGAGTAGAAGCAGAATATGCCCTAAATCTCATACTGGTGATCAGTTTCCACTCTGAAGAGACTTTAATACAATTCTAGATAAAGAAAACAGAGCCAGTGCTGTCTGTTGAAATGTCCTTCCTAGAAGGCAGCTGAAGGACTGAACACAACTCACGCCACCCTATGCAGCCCAGGCCTGATGCAAACACACTATTTCTGGCCGGTAACCCCCCTAATTGCAACAGCTTCTGTTCAGAGAGAATTCAGAGGGAAAGCAAAACAATATGCAGCCAATGTGAAAATTATGTCAAAAGATAAAATTATTATCACACAGATTATGAGTACTCTCTGGGAAAAGAAAAAAGATTTTTTCCCCCAGAGAACAGGAACAAATTTTAGATTTAGTCCTTTGTTATTTCTAAGGCAATTAAAGAGAATTATGAATGTTAAGAATCAGATCAGAGATAAGACAAAATGAATGATATCTGGTATCAGCAATGACAAAGAAAATAACAAGGAGAAGAAAAATATAATCCCATTGCAGAATTTGTAAAAGGACATTAGAAACACCAAAAACATAGAACTGACCCTACAGAAAATGAGACAGTGACAAAGAGACTGGAATGAGAAAAATTCCATTGACTGAGGAGAAAGAAGATAAAGAGTTTAAAATGAGTAGATCTGTGTGATAGGCAATGTAGCTATTACTCTGGGAAAATTAAGATTGCTAATACACAGAATAAACATGGAAAATATCCAAATATGCAAATGAAAAATTTCTGGAAGTGAAGACCTAGATCAGAAGCCCTACAGCGTATGGTTTGCTCCAGAAAGAATCCATGAGGATTACTAGTACATTCCACCATCTTTTGATGAGATTACACCATCCTTGGATGAGATTTGATGAGATCTTGAAGGTGGAATATTGACAACCTCAAGTGTCTGGCATAAAAACTTCGCCTACAGAGTTGGACCAAAATGGATAGGCTCAGAGTTTACCTCAGCGATGCTGGATGGTAGAAAACAATAAAACAATTGCTCGGGTGCTTTTGAATACGATGACTTGTAATCCTAGAATTCTACCTGTAGCCATGTTCTCAGGTGTATGAGGGTAAAGCAAAAATATGAACCTTATAGTCTTCTTCAAAAACCTTTTTGAAGATGAATCTCAACCAAGGAAGAAATCTCATTTTTTTTTAATGTTTTATTTATCTCTGAGAGAGAGAGAGAGAAACAGTGTGAGCAGGGGAGGGTCAGAGAGACGAGGAGACACAGAATCCGAAAGAGGCTCCAAGCTCTGAGCTAGCTGTCAGCACAGAGCCCGACGTGGGGCTGGAACCCGCTAACCATGAGATCACGATCTGAGCCAAAGCAGGATGCTTAAGCAACTGAGCCACCCAGGTGCCCCAGAAATCTTATTTTTTTAAGATAACAAATGTGGCAATCCACCTTTTGTTTATACAAAACGTGTAAGAATTGGTTATGAACACTTAATCATTAAAAAGGAAATATGACTAAACTTTCTAAGGCGCTTGATACATACTAAGCATTTATGAACTGTGCTCTGTCTTCGGGATTTAATTTCTTTGGTACTATTCCAGCATGAAAATCCCTGCTTAGTTTTGGTTGTTATTTTCTTACGAATATGGGAAGAAAGTTCCTTCCTGTGTTTATTAGCCACCTTCCTACTTTCCAAGGGGCTATCCATCTTACTCACTCCATACCTCTGGATAGGACTAGCTCACACCCTTGAGCCCGGATAGGAGAGATGAAAAGGAAAAAGCAGTGTCCTGATCTGGGGTTCCTCACAGCACACACAACATGGTACCTGTGTGATTCTCCGTGCTTTCACTGCAATGTGGCAACATTCTTTATTCCAGCGCTAAAGAGTGAGTCATGGGCAGGTGACTTCCAAATCAAGTACAACACACAAAAGTCAAGGCTTAAATTCTGAGCAGCATGTCACAGCACACAGCCAACTAACTCAAAGGCCTCCCAGGAAGGCTGGAGAAGGAGAAAAAGACACAGCTGGTATAAACCGACAATAGCGAGGTGGCGTTTATCGAAGATGAGGTGTTTGCCTGCAGCAGAATCTCTTATCTGTCCCTAGAATATTCTACAGATAGTCATGTCCTCAGATTTATAAATATAAAGAGAAAATATCACCGACATATTGTATGGACACCTTACAAGTATTTTCAGA
>NW_027551571.1:7725171-7799371 GCF_008692635.1 Crocuta crocuta | reverse complement strand
GTGCTGGGGGGGGGGGGGGGGCTGTCTCCTTTCATTATTCACTCGATTATTGTAATGCTTGCATATTTCCAGGAAGCCTGAACCAGGTAACCCAGGAGAAGGCATCCAGTGTAGCATCTGGCACTCAGAGAAAGTGCTTGGAGTCCCAAACAGCTGTTTTGACTTTGCAACACAGTCCATGAAAAAGACGCTGCGTCCGGCGCTGACCACAAATTGTTGTGTCACTGTCAGCATCAAGGCCATGCCAACGCCAAAAATATGAAAAGCATCCTGAAGTTGTTTTCTTCTTCTTGTGTAATGGCATCATCAGACAAAGGCAAAGGGACCCCTAGCACTCCACGGCAGAGAAAGGAATTCTTTTTATCCAACCATTTCTAGCTTCTTTGAAAGTCTGAGCTAAGCCAGCAGAAGATCTGTGGAGTCCAACTCACAAGGAATAAGAAGTTCCTGTTGACAGGTGAGGAGACTGAGACCCACAGTGGGTGGAAGAGAGGTACCCACGGTCACGTGGACAGCACCTGACACCATTAGGGCTGAAGCTCTCACTGCTGATCCCCCGTGGAGTGGCCTTTCACCAGCAGGTAATTTTGTCAGGTGCCAACAGAGCATTGCATCGACTCTTCTCTATACTAATATATAGAATCTATATACTGATATACATATTCAATATAAGTAACTTCTCAAGATCAAGTGCAAGGGACCAGGCTGGGCACAGAGCAGTGCTCCGTAATTGCTTCACTGATTGAAATGCACTCGTAACGGGGGGATTCCTCTGGCAGCTCTGTGCTCAACCTTGACCTTCCCACCTTCTCCAGAGTATACACCAGGCCACCCTCTGCACACTTCCCTCACCTCCCGCCACCACAGCACCACAAAACCACAACACAGCAGGGCAGTGGGGGGTGACGCTGGGGAAGGGCAGACACATTAAAAGACCCCGGGTCTGTTTGCTTTTGTCTGGTGAAACTTAACTACAGCCTAAATCTATTTATCTTGAAAACCCTCAAAGATAATACCAACAGTTCGCGGGAGGGGAATTAGTCATAGGCAAACATGTTTTCCCGATGTCGCCTAAAGAAAAATACCCCCTCTTCGCAGTTCTCCAATTTCAGCATCATCTATTTTATGGAACATTAGGTCAGGACCCCGAGGTCCTGACTTCCTCAGAAATTCTGCCATGAGAAATGGCTGTACCAGGCCTAGGAAGACCCCTGAAGTCACCCCTGAATTTCCTTCTGGGACAGAAGAGCGTTTCAAACATGCCTGGCACCCCCACCACCCTTTCCCGCTCTGCCCCAACTTTGGGATTGAAATTTCAGGAAAGAAATGCTTGCATGATCAAATTCACAGTTTACTAATTCTGTTCGGTATGCCACATCAATGAAGTTCCTGAATGCATAGGTATTAAAATAGTCATTATAATCTAAGCTGCAATGTTTTCTCTGCCTTTGATCAATGTTGATTGAGCATCTATTATGCACATGTCCTGGGGATATAGTGATAAGTAAGACACAGTCACTGCCCTCATGAAGCAGCCAGGAACCAGGCAGTCATGACCCTGCATCAAGCCATGATCCTGCAAGTCACACGCTTTGAGAAGGGACATGTAACTCAGACTGGGTGCCAGAAGGCTCCTCTGGAAGTGGTAGGACATCCATCCAGACTACTGTACCCACCGCCTTCTGGGGCCACTGTGCTGCATGGCGCGCATCTCCGCCTGGCGGTGTGCAGGGGACATCCTGCCGTCTGAGCAGGACAAGGACCCCCTGCCGTCACCAGTGAAGTAGCCCCTGGGGCAGATGGCTTCTCAGCTTCCCTCTGGGTCATCAAGTTTGTATCCTGGTGGTGTCACACCCCCAGTTACTTTGGGGGCCAGTCCCAGGGAGCGTCTAGATGATTGTGACCACATCTGTGCCCTTAAAAATGTTACCCCCATGGGGCACCTGGGTGGCTTAGTCGGTTGAGCGACCGACTTTCGCTTAGGTCATGATCTCGCAGTTCGTGGGTTCGAGCCCCGCGTCGGGCTCTGTGCTGACTGCCAGCTCAGAGCCTGGAGCCTGTTTCAGTCTGTGACTCCCTCTCTCTCTGACCCTCCCCTGCTCACGCTGTCTCTCTCTCCTAGAAATAAATAAAAGTATTTTTAAAAAAAAATGTTACCCCCAGGGCTCAGCCTGCGCTGGTCCTAAGCATCTCAGAAGACGCGGAAGTGGGGAAGCCTGGTAGGAGCTGACATTCGTTACTGTTCACACCGGACCTCCCTATTTCCTCCGGTGGAAAGGCCCTCCCTCTGCAGCGATGGCCCATGAACTTGAACAGGACAACCACATGGCAGTCTTGCTGTCACTTCTTTTTTAATATATATTTTTAAAAATTCTTTTTAAGTTTATTTATTTATTGTGAGAGAGGGAGAGAGAGAGCGTGTGCACACAAGCGGGGGAAGGGCAGCGAGAGAGGGACAGAGAGAATCCCAAGCAGGGTCCACACCATTAGCACAAAGTCCCAGGTGGGGCTCAAACTCATCAACAGAGAGATCATGACCAGAGATGAGATCAAGAGTTGGGTGCTTAACTGATTGTGGTACCCAGGCGCTCCTTGCTGTCACCCCTTAATTGATCCCTTTTCTTTTCTTTCCTTCCTTCCTTCTTTTTTCTTTCTTTCTCTTTCTTTCTTTCTTTCTTTCTTTCTTTCTTTCTTTCTTTCTTTCTTTCTTTCTTTCTTTCTTTCTTTCCTTTCTTTCTTTCTTTCTTTCTTTCTTTCTTTCTTTCTTTCTTTCTTTCTTTCTTTCTTTCTTTCTTTCCTTCCTTCCTTCCTTTCTTTCTTTCAACTATCCGAGTTACAGCTCTTCTTAATTATCTGAGTTTTCACTCTGGGTCCTTCATCTGCTGCCGGCTATCAGGCTCACACCTTTGCCCCCTCCCTGCTGATCACTTCCTGCCCTCCCCTCAGGCACTCTGCTCTTCAGCCCCTGCTATGTGCTCACTAATGAGGTCAGGCCATCACTGCCTCGCACAGCGTGGAGTTGGGATCCCAGACTAGTAACGCAGGGAGGACGCGGGAACAGACGCAGCCACGTCGAGGGGGACAGAGAAGCTGGGCCCCACTCAAGCCCTTCTGCGTCTGGGGGGTCAGACCCACTTCTGTCCGGCTAGTTGAGTGCCCCATCCCCTCCCCGCCAGGCGTGTCCACTTGCTTTGATAGCAGAGTGGTTTCTGTCTTGCACGGCTGGTCACTTCTTCCCTGCCTCCTGCCATTGGAAGACCTAACGTGTTCCCCTCACCAGATGTGAGCAATGATGCCACAACCCATTAAGGCAACGCAGACTCACGCACCTTGGTAAGGCCGGCATCCTCACCCTGAAGCCCCACATCACACACAGCTGAGGAGCTGAAGTTCACAGTACGGACTTGCCAAGGTCACATGGCTGGATTTGATCTCAAGCTTCAATGGCTCTAAAGCCAGTGATTGTCCCACTAAACCACCTTCCTCCATTAATGATTAGAGTCACAAAATTTCATTAGCCCTGATCCAGAGGAACATGAAAATTTTTTTAATGTTATTTTATTTTTGAGATTGAGAGAGAGAGAGAGACAGAGTATGAGCAGGGAAGAGGCAGAGAGAGAGGGAGACACAGAATCAGAAGCAGGCTCCAGGCTCCAGGCTGTAAGCACAAAGCCCAACATGGGGCTTGAACTCATGGATGGTGATATCATGACCTGAGCCGAAGTCTGACCTTTAACTGACTGAGCCACCCAGGCACCCCAAGAAGAGCTTTAAAACTCCCTCCCTTCCATATGACTGCACATCCTCACCAGCATCTCCATGATGATGCCAACATCTCTTATGTGTATTCAGGTGGTGCTTAATGACAGAGATAATGATCTCAAGCATGCTCCACACTCAGCACAGAGCCTAACACAGGGCTCAATCCCATACCCCTTGGATAGCTACTTGAGCTGAAATCAAGAATTGGATGCTCAACTGACTGAGCCAACCATGCATCCCCCGTTTTCTAAATTTATTTTCTAAATCTATTATTTTTTAATTTTTTGTCAATAACTATTGATTAAACATCTGAAATTATCTCTTGGGCCCCTGGTTCCCCATCTCCACCATCATTGCCTATCAAGCAGGCCACTGACACCCTCTGATGGGCAGCACCCAGCCACCGCCCATCCTAAAGGTGACCAATGATTTCTCTTTTCTTTGTCTTTCTTTTTTTCTTATTTTATTTGAGAGAGAGAAAGAGAGAGCAAACAGAGAAGAGAGGCAGAGAGTGGTGGTGGGGAAATCTCAAGCAATCTCCAAGCCCAGCATGGAGCCCAACATGGGGCTCAATCCTACAACCTTGGGATTGTGACCCAAGCTGAAATGAAGAGTTGGATGCTCAACTGACTGAGTCACCGAGTATTCCCTGGATTTCTCTTTTCTTAAGTACAGTTCAGATTATGATAACTTCTTTCCCATAATGACTCCACTTTCTCTTTGCCCAGCAAACAAAGCCCCATTTCTGGACTAACAGAAATGTTAGTCCCCCAGCCTCCACAGCTGCCCCCAGTCTTACCAGCTGGTCTCATTTCCTACCACCAGCCTCACATAGCCTGCCCACCAACACTATTCTCTCTCTGCTTTCCACAATTGTCTCCATAATTCCTTATGAAGGAATGTTCTTCACTATCTGACACAATCACCACCTTCTGCAAAGCCTTCCCTCCATCCTCCCTTTATTCAAGGGAATTTATATAAAACCTCTATAGGAAAACAATCATTTATTTTGCCTTGTATTATGATCATCTAAGTATATGTCTTAAACACAAATACAAGCAGAGATGATCACATCGAGGCAGGACCAAGTATTTGTGTTGTAATTCAGACTACTGATTGGCGGGAAAAATGTTACACAACTTTCAAAAATAGTTTGGATAAACTGGTATATGAAATCAGTAGTCTTCCCTTTATAAAGCTACATTGGAAAAGATACTGTATGCTGATAAAGTGGTTCACAGAGCCCAGAACACAAAAGTGTTCCCAATAAGGGGTAGCTCTAGACATTATTTTTTATCATTCTCATCATTATTTCCTTTGCCATGGCACTCAGGACTCTTACGTGTGTCAGCTATGAGCTTCATGAGACCACGTGCATTCAACAAATGTGAAAAGCAAAGCATCAAGGTGTTAGTGACCTATTTGTAACATCACAAAGCCCATAAGTGAAGAAACAAGGTTAATACCATATGTCAACTCAGGCCACGAGTACCCCGTTATTTGTTGAGCATTATTTCTGGGTGTGTGTATGAGGGTGTTTCTAAATGAGATCAGCATTTGAATCAGTAGACTCGGTAAAGCACATTGCCCTCCCCACTGTGAGTGAGCCTCATCCAATCTGCTAAAAGCCTGAATAGCATAAAAGGCTGAGGCTAAGTAAGAAAGAATTTTTTTCTCTCTACCTGATTGTCCTCAGGCTAGTGCCCCAGTGTTCACTAGGCTGTGGACTTGGATTCAGATTGGTTTTATAGCATCATCTCCCACGGGTCTTTGGTGTGCTGTCTGCAGATCTGGGACTTCTTGGACTGTATAGGTATGGGTTCTGCTGGTTAGGTTTCTCTGAAAAATCCAGACCAGTATACTAGGCTTTCCGTTGTGGCAGGATCAAGGCCAGGTTCTCAACACAGTGTGCATGACCTCGCGTGGTCTGGCTCTTCTCCACACTTTGAGCCTCATCTTGTACCCACCCCACCGCAGCATGGCCTCTACTCAGGTGAGGGGAAGGGACACCTGCCTGGGCATCTTAAAACTCCTCAAATATTCTACTATGCCTCCAGCCACAGTGGCCATGCCCATGTTGGTCCCCATCCAGGAACACTTTGCCCAACATACTCCTGTTTGACCCGACTCATGTTGATGGACATCATACTTGACTCCAGTCCAGACCAGTCCACACATAAAACCGTGTGCCTCTCCTTCATAACACTCATGTCAGCGTGTCACTATATCCTCAGTGAGCATGATGATTTGATTAATGCCTGAATCATCTATGATCTCCGTAGGGACAGTACCATTATGTCTCCAGCTTCCTGGCACACAACAGGCATTTATAAATAACTGTTAAGCAAGGAAATTAAAATCCATTGTCTTTCTTACGTTATTCTTTCCTCCTCGGCACATTCCTGGATTCTGTTTACAAGGTTCAATTTCTACCTACAGAGAAAGGCACAAGTTGTCCACTTAGCTGTGGGTATTTGCTAAGAGCTACCTCCAGGGCAGGATCCACCCATCAAATTCCTTGGGGGCGACGGGAGGGCCGCTGAAGGGTGCTCTCAATGAACAACAGACCTGAGACCGGAATGGAAGGTGCAATGCCTGAAGAAGGCCTGCAATGATGGCTGCATCTGCAAGCTACTGTTGGGCACCAAACCCTCAGAGCTCCATGGTGAGGTCCCTGGAGCCTCTGCCTGTCGCCTCTCTTGTGGTGGCCTTCCATGTGAGGAACACTAGCAGTCACTCTGGGTGACACACTGATCGTGTGAGCAGGACGGTGCCATCCTCAAAGGTGGTTTCCCGCCATAGGGGAAGGGGGACCCGCTTCCTTCCCTCCTGGTGCCGTCCTGTCTCACAGCCTTTTCTGCTACATTCTGCAGGGCACCTGGCCTCCAGGGACACTTGAGGACATTCCTTGTGCTGACAGTTTCCACCGCCTTGTAGCTCTTTATCTTCCAACCCACATTCCTTCCGCGGCCCCCTCCTCTCCCCTATCTGCTGTTTCTCAGACTCAGATACTGTTTTCTCTGGAGGAGGATGAGCTAAATCAAGCTTCACCGCAAACTCCAAATCAAGAGCTCTGCGATTCCGTTCACTCAGGTGTTTTCACATTTTCTTTTTGGAAAGGGATTCCGCTTTCATTTGGTTTGTTTGTTTTAAAACCGCACTTGCTTACTTTGCTCAGGTCTCTTTAAACACCAGGAAATGAAGACACAAAGATTGACATGGATACTTACCTTTGAGGTTTCGTTTCAGCATTATTATTTCATCTTGGATTTTTAATAATCTTGGAAGGCAAGTATTTCAATCTCCATTTTATAGCTGGAGGACCTGAGGGTTTTCAGGCCGTTAACAGGCAAAGTTTGCAATGGATGGCAGACGCTCAAATGGTGAACGGCAGCATCCTGTCCCCTTTTACTGACCCCAGTCAACAGAAGCAATAATACAAATGCCTAAGTTTGAAATAGACAAAATAAATGATTTTTAATAATAATACTGCACATTTACCTTGTGTATTATAGCTTGTAACACACATACGTATTTTCTCATTTTAACTTCACTCCAGCTCTCTGGGGTGGAATTGGAATGTATAGTCATTCACCACAGACAGTTAAGGAAATTGAGGCTTACAGAGGTTCTATACCAAATGCAAGGTCACAGGTGTGGCAATAGAGCTTGACCTCACCCCACATCTGCCTGGCTTTATCACAAAGAGTCAGCACGTAGAAGGAGGAGGGTAGGGAGGAGGCAGTGCACACTGTGTGCTGGTCTTGGAGAGGTGGAGGTGCAGGGGTCTTGCTGACCGACCTGCCACAGAGTCATTTAGAGCCTGGTGAGTAGTTGTGCTGTAGATTGATCCCGATGCTAACCCAGATCCTGGTCTAATTTTTATAAACCCTTACAAGTCAGCCTGCTCTTTCTGGCCTAGGAAAATTGGCAGAGCACGGAAAGAATAAAGAGAGGAAGAAGGCACGGTCACATTTCCATTTTTGGCAGACTTTTGATGTTGAGGATGAGCCTGGATGTTGGAGTCAGGAGACCCGGGTCCAGCCCCAGCACTTGAGCTCACTACCTGAGGCCCCTCCCCACATTTCCCCCAACCACCATGCTGGATGTTCCCAAGCATACACTGGCATGATTCTCTCAATGCATCTATAATAAGGTACGTATTACTATCCCTGACTGACAAGTGAAGAAATTGAAATCCAGGGAAATTAAGAGATCTGAACAAAATAGCACCGGTATTCTGGGAAGCAAGGGTGAAAAACTCAAGACTAGGCATCCACCGTTATCAGGCCATTCAGACCCATACTTTAAATTAATAGACCCTCTTCTGTTAGTTCTGTCTAGGCATAGTAATGGTTTAAAAGAGGGAGTGAGGCTATATTAATGATGAAGGGATTAGAAAAAAATAAAAGAAGACAGGTTCAGGGACATCTACTTTTTTTTCATTGAAGGAAAATGGGCAATGCTCCTTGGGAGGCATGTCAGCCCTGGGCACCTCAGTTCACTCACCTCCAGTCACTGCCACCAAGTGCCACCTGGCTTCTCTACCAGTTAGCTAGAATGACTTCCACAAGTGGTCACCATTAATGTCTGTGCTGCTCAAGCTACTGGACACTATCTAGACCTTGGTCTCCCTTATCCATCCAGCCTTGTTCACGCCCTTCTCAGAACATGTTTTTCCCTCAATTTCAATACTTACCTTCCTCCCAATATCGTATGTGCTCCTCCTGTTCTTCACATCATTCCTCAAATGTCAGTTCCTTTCACAGTTTCTCCCTTAGCCCCCTTTGGTTTCCTGTCAAATTCCACTTTGCCATTTCCTCCATTCCCAGAGCTATTATTAATTTTTATATTGCAATGGCTCTCAACTCTATAATTCTAGCCCAAATATCTTTCCTGAGTTCCAAATATCTGAAAGGAAAGCCCCTTGGATTGTCCCAAAGTTCCTTCCTTCTTTCTTTCTTTCTTCCTTTCTGACTTTCTTATTTAAATTGAAGTGAGTTAAAATACAGTGTAGTCTTGGCTTCAGGAGTAGAACTCAGTGATTTATCAATTACATATAACACTCAGTGCTCATCCCCAAAAGTGCCCTCCTTAATGCCAATCACCCATTTAGCCCATCCCCCCACCCATCTCCCTTCCAGCAACTCTTAGTTTGTTCTTTGTATCTAAGAGTCTCTTGCAGTTTGCCTCCCTCTCTGTTTTTTTATCTTATTTTCCTTTCCTTCCATACATTCATTTGTTTCGTTCTCAAATTCCACATATGAGGGAAATCATATATCTGTGTTTCTCTGACTGACCTGTGCTACTTAGCATAATACACTCTACTTCCATCCACATTGTTGCAAATGGTAAGATTTCATTATTTTTCATTGCCTAGTAGGATTCCACGTCTTCTTTATCCATTCATCTGTCGATGGAAATTTGGGCTATTTCCATAATTTGGCTGTTGTTGATAGTGCTGCTGTAAGTATTGGGGTGCATGTGCCCCTTCAAATCGGGATTTTTGTATCCTTTGGATAAATTTCTAGGCATGCAATTGCAGGATGGTAGGGTAGTTCTGTTTGTTTTTTTTTTTTAATTTTAAATGTTTATTTATTTTTGAGAGAGAAAGAGCACAAGTGAGGGAGGAGCAGAGAGAGAGGGAGACACAGAATCCAAAGCAGGCTCCAGGCTCTGAGCTGTCAGCACAGAGCCTGATGCAGGGCTCAAACCCACAAACCACGAGATCCGAGATCGTGACCTGAGCCAAAGTCAGACACTTAACCAACTGAGCCACCCAGGTGCCCCAGGGTAGTTTTATGTTTAATATTTTGAGGAACTTCCATATTGTTTTCCAGAGCGGCTGCACCAGTTTGCATTCCCACCAGCAGTGCAAAAGGGTCCCCTTTCTCCACCTCCTCACCAACATCTGTTGTTTCCTGAGTTGTTCATTTTAGCCATTCTGACAGGTGTGAAGTGGTATCTCATTGTGGTTTTGATTTGTTTTTCCCTGATGATGAGTAATGTTGAGCATCTTTTCATGTATCTGTGAATCTTCCAGATGTATTCTTTGGAAAAATGTCTATTCATATCTTCTCTCCATTTCTTTACTGGATCATTTGTATTTTGGGTGCTGTAATCATCAAGACAGTATGGCATTGGCACAAAAACAGACACATAGATTAATGGAATAGAGTGGAGAACCCAGAAATGACAAACAAAAATATGGCCAACTAATCTTTAAGTAGAAAAGAATATTCAATGGAAAATAGATAGTCTCTTTAGCACATAGAGCTGAAAGTGCAGTGATATGCAAATTATGAACCTGGACCACTTTCTTACACCATACACAAAAATAAATCCAAAAGGATGAAAGACATAAATGTAAGGCAGGAAACCATTAAAACCCTACAGGAGAAAACAGACAGCAACCTCTTTGACCTCAGCCACAGCAACTTATTCCTTGACATGTTTCTGGAGGCAAGAGAAATAAAAGCAAAAATAAACTACTGGGACCTCATCAAGATAAAAAGCTTTTGCACAGTGAAGGAAACCATCAACAAAACAAAAAGGCAACTGACCAAATGGGAGAAGATATTTGCAAATGACACGTTGGGTAAAGGGTTCGTATCCAAAATTTATAAAGAACTTACTGAAGTTACTTTCATCTCAATACAGCTAAACTCCTCTAGTTCCTAGTGTCTTCTTCCTCCTCTGTCCCATGAGGGAAGGTGACACATTGATTGAGAAGACCATCTGGAAATTGCCATGTATTCCGGGTTCCTCCTCCTTTGGGCCTCACTTCCTGTCCCATAGGAGGTCCTGTGGCTTCCATCCTGAATTTTTTCAGACTATTTCTACTTCTCTCCATCCTCAATACCTCCAAGTTCGTTCACGCCGCCATTATCTCTTACCAGCTGTATTACAGGACTCTTTAAATGGGCTTCCTTGCCTTCCTTTCTGCCCCATGTCAGTCCCCTCTCCGCCCCGCAATCTGTGACCTCTGGGCACATCTCTTCCCGGCTCTCAGTTCCCAGTGGTTCCCAAGTGCATGAGAAGATGCAGACCTCTCATGGGACCTCATGTCCCTTCATGATCCGTCCTCTCCCCTTTCTAGCTTGATCTTTTTTGACTTTTCACCTACAGTTTAGTCTCCAGACATTCCTAACATCTAGCAGTTCATGAAATTGCCAGGCTCCCACACTTGCACTTTCTAGCATGTGTCCTTCTTGGTACTCAGATGCTACCACCTGCCTTTTCTTAGCTGACTGGCAACTCTCCTTCGGGTCTTAGTTTAGACATGACTTCCTCTGAGAAGCCCTCCTAAACCTCTTCTTCTGCCCCCAAGGGTCAGTTTCCTATGCGCTCCCATAGTGCCCGAGGTTTATATTTACCACAGCATTTAGCACATTCTTTTTTCATGATCCATGTATTCCTCTTGTCTTCCCCTAAGCTCTGTATGCAGGGGCCAGATTTCACTTACTGTAATAAGTCCTTTACATAAAACAGTGCCCAGCACGATTATTTTCTGAAATAAATGAGCGAATATGTGAACTTAGCGCAGGTTTGCTGCACACCCGTCATGTTCTTATGGCTCATTCCGTGCCTGCAAAACCCAACAAGTCAGGGCTCAGCAGATCAAGATATCTCATAATTTCAGACCCTGAAAGCCGTGGGAACCACATGAGTTCCTATCACCTGATGACTCATGTCTACCCCAAGTTATATTTTTAATTTTCAGATTCAAAGCAGTAAACATGTTTCTTGGGTAACTCAGACCTCAACTCAGCCCTGACTAACTACTTGTATTTGCATCATTTCCCCCACTGTAAGCTCTTTTCTTGATTTGAGACTCTCAACCCTGGCGTTTGTGGTGGTTATGTAAATGATAAGTCAATACCCCTACTTCCCAAAAGCCTACAATAGGGAACAGCTCCCTCTCCTGTTCCCAAGAGTGCCCCAGGGCCTATTTGTAAATATTACTGGCCTTTGTTCCCCAAGGGCCTATTCTGTACTATAATAGCTTTTAAGGGATTTATTCTGAAAGAAGAACCTGTAAATAAGAAATAGAAGTTCACTTTCTAATTTCTCTCCCTCTCTTTTTAAGCCATTTGCAGTTATAGATTTTGTGCTAAACAATCCCATTCTTTCATTCACTCAACAAATTTGTGTGAGTGTCAAACATGCCATCACGAACTGAAGGTACAGAGATGAAGTAGACCCAAGGTTTAGTCTGAGGGCATCTACCAGAGGAGAGAGCCTTAAACAAACAAACAAACAAACAAACAAACGAACAAAAAACAAGAAAAAAGAAATACATTACAGTAAGATGAGTAAAGTTCCACCCAGCAGATCAAATATATAGCTCTATTATTATCGTCTAGCAATCTGTTTGCTCATATGTCATTACTGTACTGAACTGCAGACCCTGGAACATTCTGATCAAAGAGAAACCTTGCATGTGAAAATTTGAATACAATCCTTTCAATTATTTTGTTTTAACTTGTTAACATTTTTTTATTGTCCTTATTTGTTGAATACATAAAAAAGTAAGGCAACAAAAAAACCCTGACCTATGATCCTACACTTATATTCTTCATTTGCCAGTTTTCTTCTTTGATTCTGTGGTCTGGACCAAGACAGTTGCCTTGGGGCTGGACAGCACAGAGAGCTCTTCTGATTTTACCATGACAGCAAGAGTCAGAGAAAGTTCTAGATAAAGTTCTACTCTTCCCTTCAATCCTGATTTTCCCCCCAAACTAGGCTGAGAATCAGAGTTTCATCAGGTGATGAAAATGTAATGTGAGAAAGAACTTTTTCCTCTCCTTGTAGAGAGAAAATAGACTGATGCTTAGAGAGGGGCAGTATAATGACCCAAGCAACACAGTAGTGTGGGCAGGGGAATTATGGAGACGCAAACCTATGTCTTCTTCTCTTCTTCCTATTGTCCAAAAATAACAATAAAAATGACAGGGAGAGTTTAGGAGTAATCAGTGAATAGTCCAGATGGGGTCAGTAAAATATTTGGGGTCTTTCATTTGGTAGCTAAAATTTGATGGATGAAACTAAGTCATGGGGAAAAATGGGTTAGGCAAATTTGAACACACTCCCTTCTACTTTTATATCTCCTGACCAAGGCACACTTACTCCAGATCTATCTATTCAACTACCTACTAGTCATTTCCACCTGCATTTTTCACAGACGTATCCCAATCTTAGTCATTATCTTCATACCACACCATCGCTAGACCAGATCTCACTCAGGGGACAGAGCCAATGGCCAAGCCAGAAATCTACAATTCTCCTGCCCCATTCTCCATTGTCTCTCCAAATAATCCAGTTTCAATACATTGGCCAGTCTACGTTCAAAGTGAAAATTACAAGATCGCGCAGTTGGAATCAGAATCAGAGGAAAAACTCACGACGATATTGCTGTATCTCAGGACAGACCATCTACTACTGTTTCGTGTTGCCCCTTTTTGACTTATTCCTTCTTTAACAGCCATGCCTATCAAGCAATCCTACTGGATGTCTAACCCAGCTCCATTCTACTGTGTTTAAAATCACTTGGTTTTGTTATTTCCTACTTTAGTGAAGTAGAGATGCGGGACAGTAAAAGTGAAAGCTCGAGGCCATGCGGTTACAAAGGAAAGTAATGTGAATACTTTGCCGTTCAGAACTTCACCAACCTTGCAAACCCTCTTATAAATAACTACAGTTTGAGAAAGAGTTTCTCTGAGGGAGTTAGGAGTCAAATGATGGGAAGCACTGAAGATCAAAGGGGGAAATGATTTTTCATGAGCTCCAGGTCAGCTTCGAAGAAGAAACATTGCGTCTGGGTTAGGGCCCCTTTCTCTGTGCTACCATTTCAACCAGTGTTAACCTGAGTTCTTGCACTTGGGGTTACCATCCGATTACCAGTCTATCTCCCCTCTGTGGACTGTGAACTCTCTACCAACAGAAACTAGGGCTCGTTCATCTGTGGGTCGCAAATGCCAAGCACAGGGCTTGATTCATAGCAGAAAAAAGTCAGGGGTTGCGAAATAAGTGAATGCATGAAGAAATAGATACATCCTGTAGTTAGAGACAAATTCCTTTGGACTGAGGGCAAGAAAGAAGAGGGGAATTTTGCAAAAGCAATAAGAAAGCAAGGTAGAAAATTGGGCTAAACAAAACAAAATCATTATGTGTATATCATGAATATTTATTATTTTATATACAAATTTCTGTTATATATTTATTACTATAAATTTTATGTTATACATATTATGTATAATTATAGTATATNATGGCTTATCTGAAAAGATTTTAAGTAAAAACTTAGAGGCCAAGTGCCAAATGGAAGTGGAATCCAGAGAAAAGAAGTAAAACATCAGCTCCCCCTGGGGGCATCTGTATTCCTCCTTTGGAAAGAACAGATACCTCTAAATAGGCTAAAGGGTACAGAGCAATGTGTAGCACTCACAGAAGGAAAGTAGCTGATTGAAAACTCCCACATGAAGCCAGGATAACCAATAACCATATCCTTAATCCAAAAAAAAAGTAAGGTAAGACAGAAAAATTACCCTATAGAAAGAGTATAATAAAACCTATCTGTCCACCTTTGGTTTTGAATGCTGGAATTGGGTGGGTGTCGGGGGCAGGTGAAGAGAAAGGAAGAAATACTTCCAGAAAATTCTTAACCATCAGTTGGACCTCAGGTATCTTTGGCGTCTGAAAGACCTGTATTCCAAGCCAAGAATTTTATGCAATCATTGTATGTAGTCTACTTAGGCTCCTGGCAGAAACAAAGGCAGATATTTCCTGGAGTAATTTGGGAGTTTCAAACCAGTTAAAATAATTCGAACAGGTAACATATATGGGAAAAGTAAAAACAATAGGAACAATGCACACACACACACACAAGGGAACTGGACACCATGATGAAAGTCAGCCAAAGAAGCTGACAATATATGAATTGTGAAAAGAATTCAGACACTAAAATGTATATGAATAGAAATATATACAAATATGCAAAACTAAAAAGAAGGAATCAAAGATAAGATTATGAGATATATTTTTTAAATGACCAGGTAGGTTTGGAAAAAAATAAAACAACATTTCTAGAAATTAATGCTATAATAAATCAAAGTAAGTTGGCCAGCGGATTAAACAAGCTGAAGACTGATCAGCAACAATGGTCCATAATGCAGTATAGCAAGACAAGCAGCCCTAAATTTTGAAATAAACGGTGAAAGACACAAATTGAGGAGATGCTACATAAATCAGAATTCCAAAAAGGATTTTTTGTGGTGAAAAGAGAAAGAATCAAAACTTAGAATCCTAGTAATTTTTCAGGACTGATGAAAAACTGAGCTTTCATACTCAGACAGCCTAACATGCCTCAAGAAGGATCAATTTAAAGAAGCAATCTTAGGGCCCCTTGGTGGCTCAGTGGGTTGGGTGTCCGACTTTGGCTCAGGTCATGATCTCACAGTTTGTCGGTTCAACCCCCACATCAGGCTCTGTGCTGACAGCTCAGAGCCTGGAGCCTGCTTCAGATTCTGTGTCTCCCTCTCTCTCTGCCCCACCTCCACTTTCTCTTTCTCTCAAAAATACTAAACATAAGAAATTTTTTTTAAAAAAAAGAAACAATCTTACCATCTAGACACATTTTAGTTAAACTAAAAGCTGCTGGAAACAAAGAAGTTAAAAGTACCAGAAGGACAGGATAGACTTCTGGCTGAGGAAGGATAATTGAGCCAACAGTAACTCAGTACCAACGATGGAAATAAGAAACAAGATCATGGGAATGAAGTTTTTTGCACATTGGTAAAAGATAATAACTGCCAACAAAATATCTTTCCAGAATTAGAGCAAAATTTAAAAATTTAATATACACAAGCCTAGTAATCTTTACAACCCACAGACATGAACTAAATAATCTCAAAATCTACTCTTCAGAAAGAAAGAAAGCCCCAGAAGGAAGATCTGAAAAGGATGTAGAAATAGTGATCAAAGAAAATGGTGCGAGTACATCTAATCTAAAACTGATGGTGAAACAATAGCCCCTAATTCATAAGGTTAAAAAAGGAAGAAGAGAAACTAAAATACTGTTAAGAGTTATATTCAGAAAGGGAATAATGGAAATAAAAAATAAGGTTTTTTTTATTGTTTGGGAGAAAGACAAAGTGATTAACTTTATATTCTGCCAATTTAATTAGCCTTATTATAATTTTCTAGGCTAATCAGTGGGAACACGTAGACCATTTCCTTTCCAAATCAATAGAAAGGATGATGAGAAATAATACTTAATCAAGAAATAATACTTAATCTTAATTTCCAAAGGAAAGCAAGAAAAAAATTTTTAAGGAGGAAAAAAATGTGACAAGTAGAACACGAGAAATAAACAGAATTTACAAAATCACTTGAAGCTTATCGATCATAACATGAAAACTATAAAAATTATTAGAGAATAATTGAATTCTAAAATATGTTCCTGAATCCTACCTAAGACACAAACACATAGAAACACTCCTATTTATAAAGCATATCTTTTAAAATAAGAAAAATAGAAAATGGAACTGAACAGATTGTGAAAACTCTTGAATTTGCTGATGCTGAGCCTGAATTCTGCAATTTTTCTGCTCATTTTGCCCCAAAGAGACACGTTCTTATCGCTCAGAGCCCTGTGTTCACAGTAATCTCTTTTTCTTAACTGACATCTCAGCGCGAGGCTTCAAGTTCTTCTATCACTAGTATAGCTAACCTCATACTATCTTGAAATGCACTCACTGTTTGATTTCCTCTCTGCAGAAATGTCACAGACTCCCTCCTTCTTTGCCAGACGTCATTGCTTCTTTTATGATCTGTCCCCTGAGAGACAAAAATCGGTTGCGCTGAGCAACTGTTCCACCGAGACCCCAGCTTTGCCACTGCTGTGGCTACCGACCTCACTGTAGACCCTGCATCAGCACCCTGGGCACAGCCAAGTCCCAGCTCTGCCCAAGGGCATCGGAGCAGTTTTCTGAGGCAGGGAGGGGGAAGAGCCCTAGACGCCAAGATCAACATTCTGATTTTGATCCTGCCTTCTATTGTGCCTCAACTTCCTCAACAGCACATTTCTGGGGAAAGAACAAATATTACCAGTGGCTTTGATCCATTCAACCTTCTCAAAGACCTTATGGTATCACAGTTTTATGTTCTCTGTTACTCAGGTTAAGAACAGAAACTTCATGAGGGAAACCATTTTTCTAAAGCTTATGAAGACAGGGAATGCTAGAGAGGAGATAGGAACCTGGATTTCTGAAGCCAAATCTCGTGTCCCTGCTCCTGAACCAAGATGCTTTGTTGGCCCGCACTGATGTTGGGAAAACCAGATGAAATATGTTCAGAAATTATGCTGAGTTCATCAAGCACTAGACAAATATCTCTATTTGTTAATGACTATCATTGACCCCAAATCTTGTTTGCCACTAGTATGAATTCTGCCTCTGCAACATCAACCTATAAGCAAATTCACATGCCCTGTTTCAAGGAGGGTATACCAGCAAGCCCTCCTCTCTGCCAACACTAATATCGTCAGACAATGATGTCAATCAACAGGACAGAAAGAGCATTGTCTGGCTCTGACTCTGTAGGGCCCTATTCAAATGCAGGAAAGCAGGGAGGAGAGCCACCCTTTAAACCTTTACAGACAACTAAGTTTAGGACCTTTGTCTATGGCAATATTTGCCAACCCCAGTTTAATGATAAGAGAAGGAAGAACCTGTGTTCTTGAGGTATTTGCTGGGGGTGCTGCCCACTGGCAGAAGCACTGGCAGAGCAAAGGTTCAAACTTTGGGTCTTGGACCCTTGAAATGGGGTCACGTCCTTCAGAGGAGCAGGCTACCCCTGTCTGAGGTCATGTGAGAAGGGGGTCCTTCTCAGGCTTCTTCTCCAGCAACCTGTTCTATTTATTTTGTTAGGTGCTAACCTAATTAATTGATTAAATAAATAAATTTGATTTCTTAATTATCTTACCCAGACGTGGTGAGCTTTTTGCCCTGTGTGCTAAAAGCAGAAGTGTAATCAAATCAATTGATTTAAAAAAGAAAAGAAGAGGGGGGCCTGGGTGGCTCAGTCGGTTAAGTGTCTGACTTCAGCTCAGGTCATGATCTCACGGTTCATGAGTTTGAGCCCTGCATTGCTGACAGCTCAGAGCCTGGAGCCTGTCTCAGATTCTGTGTCTCCCTCTGCCCTTCCCCCACTCATGCTCTGTCTCTGTCTCTCTCTTTCTCAAAACTAAATAAACATTAAAAATTTTTAAAAGAGAACAGAAGATTGATCTGGTTGTTAAAGGAGTGCTTCACAAAAAGTAAGAAGTAACATTTATCAAATGTGTGTTTTCCTTAAGCCAGACATTATCTCATTTAGTCATCTTTATTTAATTTTCACAAGGACCTTCCACTAGGTAAATATTATTGTTATCGTTATCTCCATTTTATAGCTGGGGAAACAAAAGCCCAGAGAAAAGATAGAACTTCCCCAGGGTCAAGATTCAAACTCAGGGTTGCCTAATCTGGGACCATGTGTGTTCTTGACCATTGTGCCATTAATGTCAAGTTTAAGTGGGTGGCTACACAGACAAGCCCTCACCAGGTAGGTCGTGGCTTCCTGGGTTTTCAAAAGATGCCTCCATCAGTGCCAGGAGGGCCCAGAAGACTCAGCGCTTGCCTCCACAGCCCAGAAGGACTCTGGTGACTGGTCCCGGCCAGCTGGACACCTCCTCTACCTCAGCAGGGCGACTCCAAACTTTGTTGCCGTAACTGTTTGCTTATTTTTCTATGAGGAATGACATACAAATCAGCCCAACGCATGAATCATGTCAAAAGTTACAGAAAGCCTGATGTTGGCTGCAAGTACAAACTTTTAGATGGTTTACAAATGGAGAATAAATAGCAAAAGTGAAGAAAGGGGAATACAGGAAAAAAATACCTTCCTTAATTGGCAGAGACACATAACAGATGAGTAACAGGAAACGCTGGAAGGCAAGGTTTAATACTAAAAAGGGGAGCATCTTAGGAAAGATCTTTATCACAGAGGACTTGTTTCCTTTCATTCTGGGGTTCTGAGGGCTAAAATAAGTTGATCTGTTTTCTTAAAGGGCAAAGAGCAAATATATTGAAGTGTTCCTGATGGCTTTGGCAGTGATCTAAAGGGAAAGTCCTACTCCTGAGAGATTGATGTGAACATACTTAGCAGGAAGGTCCAGGAGGGACCCAGGGATTAGAAAAAACATTCAACTGAGTTAAGAATCCAATGTGACCTCTTTGGAGCATCCATTTCCTAACTTAAAATTAGAATAATGTCTTCATATGGTCATTGTGAAGAGGAAAGGAGACAACATATAGGAAAAAAAAAAAAAAAAGAAAACCATAAAGAATGCTGGTTATTTGGCTGTGACTAAATCCCTCCACCTCTCTTTGGCCCAAGAACTGAATACAGCATCAAGTCCACAAGTCCACGATAATAGTGATATATGAAAAAAAACATATAAACTTAGAAATTGCAATACAAATTTTCAATGTCACAATTTTATGTAAGACAATAAATGATTTACTAACATGATCCCTTCATTGATCATAGCATTTTTATGCCTTGCTTTTCTGAAAATGCACTTCTTAGGTCATCAAAATTCACTCTTCATTTTAACTTCATGTTCAGTCTCTATAATCGAAAGTGACAACAGTCACTCAGGGCAAGTGCAAAATCACGAAATGATTTTTAATAATTTTTATTTTTCAGAAGAATCTTTCTGCTGATGCAACTTTTACTAGAGCTATTAGAAGTATTTAGAGTACTGATAAATTACTGATAAATTAGTTTTAAATATACTCTGTAATGCATCTAGAGCTGATGATTCTTACACGATTTTTATAAAAATATTTAAGTTTTTATGTAATCAATTTGCACTAATCATCAGGAAACTGCAGAACAAAACCACAAGAGATAGGGCCACCTAGGTGGCTCAGTAAGTTAAGGGTCCAACTCTTGATTTTTGCTTGCATCATGATCCCATGATGAGCCTCAGTTTGAGCCTCATGTTGGGCTCTGCACCGACAATGAGAAGCTTGCTTGGAATTCTCTCTCTCCCTGTCTCCCTGCCCCTTCCTTGCTCGCATTCTCTCCCTCTCAAAATAAATAAATAAACATTTAAAAATAGTAAAAACTACAAGAGATATCACCTCGTATGTATTAGGATGACCATTATCAAAAAGACAAAAGGTAACAAATGTTGACAAGGATGTGGAGAAAATGGAACCATTGTGCAATGTTGGTGAGAATGCAAATTGGTACAGCAATTATGGAAAACAGTATGGAGGTTTCTTAAAAAATTAAAAATAGAACTACCATATGATCCAGGAATCCTACTTCTGAGTATATATCCAAAAGGAAATGAAATCGATGATTTTGAAGAGGTATCTGCCCTCCTGTGTTCACTGTAATGTTATTCACAATAGCCAAGATATGGCAACTACCCAAATGTTCATCAACAGATAAATGGTGAAAGAAAAATACACACACACACACACACACAAGCATACACACACCCCCAGGTGGAATATTATTTAGTCTTTAAAAGGAGGGAATTTTGCCATTAGCAACAACATGGATGAAATTAGAGGACATTGTACAAAGTGAAATAATCCAGGTACAGAAAGACAAACACTGTGTAATTTCATTTGGATGGGGAATATAAAATAGCTAAAATCATAGAAGCAGAGAATAGAATGGCAGTTCCCAGAGATGGTGAGGGGGGTTGGGGGGGAGGAAGAAATGAGAAGACATTGGTCAAAGGACATAAAATTTTAGTTGTGTAAGATGTACGAGTTTTGGAGATCCAATGTATACCATGGTGAAAATCCTTAACAATATTGTATTGCATACTTGAAATTTGCTAATGGAATACACACACACACACACACACACACACACACACACACCCCAAAGGTAACCATGATTATTTAATGGTGGTGATCTTTTCACAATATATACATATTTTGTGGTATACAACTTAAGTATAAACAATTTTTATGTCAAAGCTGTTAAATGAAAAAAAAACAACAACAACATAGAATATTTAATTCTAAACAATATAGTACTAATGCTTCCATAGGATCACTTATAGGAAGGTATTGTTGGCCATTTCAATGAGTTTATAAAATGGGACATTAAACAAAAGGATGACCACCAACTCATCCTGGCTTGTCTAAGCCCATCAAGGATTCAGTCTTGCACTTCTCAGTTCTGGCAAACTGCATTTTTGGAGGAGTGGTAATCTTAGCAAACAACATAATGGTTCTACCATCACAGGCTTTTTTTTTTTTTTATGTATCTCGAAGAGATTTTTCTAGTGGAATCCTGTTAAAATAAGGCATAAGTCTGTTAGTGTTTTAAATAAATTTAATTTAAAATACAAGATTGTATCATGTCACTTGGACATTTCCTCTGACATTTTCTACAACCTGTGGTGGTCATACAAGACATTAAAAGTGGTTTTATGATGGGTGTATAATTTATGATACCTGTTCATGTATTCTATCACTAAATCTGTAATTGTAATACAATTAATTTCAAAATTATCTTACCCATCACAAAGTCATTCTTCTGAAGCTTCCTATAATAATGTTTGTTTTCATCAAATGTAGTAGTCAGTACATTTAATTTCTATCTCTAGGCCTATGGATATTTACTTTGTTCTGTTGCCACAATTTTCAAAACCAGAGATTTTAAACCCTTTAAAGAGTACCAATAACTGCCTTATATGTCATCTTGCAGTGTTCATATACGTACTTTTTATTGAAGTGAAATTCACATAACATCTAATTAATAGTTTGGGACTATATGATTCAGTAGTAGTTGGTGCATCACCGTGTTGTGAAACCACCACTTTTCTATAGTTTCAAAACTTTGATCGTCCCAGAAAAGCACCTCATATATATTAAACATTCATTTTTATTTCTCCACCCCTGTGCCCTGGAAATTAATCTGCTTTCCATCTGTATGAATGGACTTATTCTGGATATTCCAAATAAGAGGAATTACGCAACATGTGACCTTTTGTGGCTGACTTCTTTCACCAAGCAAAATGTTTTCAAGGTTCATCCAAGTGGTAGCTGTGTCGATACTTCATTCCTTTATTTATTTTTTTATTTTTTAAATGTTTTATTTACTTTTTGAGAGAGAGAGAGACAGCATGAGCAGAGGAGGCTCAGAGAGAGAGGGAGACACACAATCTGAAGACAGGCTCCAGGCTCTGAGCTAGTGTCAGCACAGAGCCTGATGCAGGGCTCAAACCCACATACTGAAAGATCATGACCTGAGCTGAAGTCAGATGCTTAACCCACTGAGCCACCCAGGCACCCCACTTCATTCTTTTTAAGGATCAAATAATTGCATGTGTGAACCACAGTTTGTTCATCCATTCATCCATGATGAACACTGGCTTATTCCCACCTTTTCATTTTTGTGAATAGTCCTGCTATCTTGATAGTTGTGGAAAACTATTCATTTGAGTGCCTGTTTTAAATTTTTTTGGGTATACATCTATGGATAGTAGAATTTCTGGGTTATACAAGTAATTCTATGTTTAACTTTTTGAGGAACCACTAACCTATTTTCCAGAGGAGCTGTGCCATTTTACATTCCCCCAGCAAAAGTTCCTATTTCTTCACAGTCTTGTCAACATTTGTTATTTTCTGTTGTGTGGGGTTTTTTTGTTTGGTTGGTTTTTGTTTTTGTTTTGAATAGCCAACCTAGAGAAGTTATCCTTGATGTGGTTTCAATTTGCATTTCCTTAATGCCAGTGCTGTCAAACATCTTTTCATGTTCTGGTTGGACATTTGTAGGTCTTCTTTGGAGAAGTGTCTACTCAAGCCTTTCTCTCCATTTGGAAGGAATTATCTTGTCGCTGTTGAGTTGTAAGAGAGTTCTTTATACATTCTTGATACTAAACCCATGTTATCAGATATTTGATTTGTAACTAATTTTTCACACTCTCTGGTTGTCTTTTCACTTTCTTGATAATGTATTTTGATGCATAAATGTCTTCAGTTTTTATGAAGTCCAACTTCTCTTTTGTTATTGATGCTTTTGAAGTCAAATCCAAGAATCCATTGTCAAATCAGAGGTCATGAAGATTTGACTCTATGTTTTCTTTTATTAGTGGTATTTGTTCCCATTAGTTGTTTCATTTCTTATATTCAGGTCATTGGTTTATTTTGAGTTAATTTTTGTATATGGAGATAAGTAGGGATCCGACTTCATTCTTTTTCCAATGGTTTTCTAGTTGTCCCGACACTACTTATTTAAAGGACCATTCTTTGCCCATTGAAATGGCTTGGTACACTTGCTGAAAATCAATTCACCATAAATGTTCGGGTTTTTTTCTAGGGTCTCAATTCTATTCCATTGGTCTCTATGCCTATCATGTCACTGCCATGCTGTTTTGATTACTATAGCTTTGTAATAAGTTTTGAAATTGTAAATGTGTGAGGCCTACAACTTTTTTTATTTTTTAAAAATCATTTTGACTATTTAGGACCCCTTGAAATCCCATATGAATTTGAAAATCAGCTTTCCCATTTCTGCAACAACAATAAAAGTCCTTGGAATTTTTATAACATTGCACTGATTCTGTGGATTTCTTTGGGTGGGAGGGCTCTGTCTCTTTCACAATATTAAGTCTTTGGCTCCATGAATATGGGTATTTTCCCACTTATCTAGGTATTCTTTAACTTCTTCCAGAAATGTTTTTTAGTTTTCAGTGTACAAGTCTTTTACTTCTTCTGTTAAATTTATCCCTAGGTATTTTATTCTTTGGAGTGGTATTTTAAATAAAATTGTTTTTTAATTTTTTTCAAATCTCCATTGCTGATGTATAGAAATGCAGCTGGTCTTGTGTATAATCTTGTATCTAGCAATTGTTATTTTTTTTATTGGCTTTAATAAGCATTTTTTGTGAGCACTTTGGGGTTTCCTCTATATTGAACATGCCATCAATGAATAGAGATAGTTTTACTTTTTCCTTTCTGATGTGGAATAGTTTTGCTTTTCTTGCCTAACTTTTCTGGCTAGATTTCCAGCACGATGTTGAATAGCCAGACTGAGGGCTGCAACTGTCTATAATACTTCAGGTAGCTTCCTTCCTTTTTTATTTTAATTAATTTATATAGTTTGAGAGAGAGAATGCAAGCAGGGGAGAGACAGAAAGAGAGAGAGGGAGAGAGAGGATCCCAAGCAGGCTCCACAGTGTCAGCGCAGAGCCTGACGTGGGGCTCAAACTCACAAATGGAACCCTGAGATCATGACCTGAACAGAAACCAAGATCCGGATGCTTAACCCACTGAGCCAGCCAGGTGTCACATCGTAGCTCTTTTCCTGTATGCCCGCTGACTTTCGGACTCTTCTCACATTTAGAAATCTCCTTGATGAGGAGTTTTGATGCATTTTGAATTCATTTGTTAAAATATATAAAAATTACCACATCTTCAGATATTTGCAGTAACAATTGACATCAGGAAAAGCTGATTTCTACAAGGCAAATTTCAACAGTAAAATCAAGGGGAAGAAGGAAAGTTTTAAAATAAGTAGTTGGGACCAAAATATGTATCAAAATGTAAATCAAAATGTAAATAAAAGCCAAGGACCAAATTTTTCCATTTGAACTATGTGTTCTTACAAGGGTACTTTTCGGCTGTGATAACTTTTTTAACTAACAATTCAATAAGATGAGCTTAAAACCAGCTTCCTAGGAGGGCACTTGTGGGGATGAGCACTGGGTGTTATATGGAAACCAACCTGACAATAAACTATTTAAAAAATAAAAAATAAATTAAAAAAATAATTTATCACACACAAAAAAAAAGAAAAAAAACTGCTTCCTAGTCACCATATTGCAAAGAATTAAGACAGGTTTTAAAAACATAAGCATTGTCAATCATTATGTTCTTGCTAAAATAGGTATAAATGAATCATTTTAGTTCAAATATTTTATTGAGTTGAAAATTTAAATCATTTAAACACTATGTATACTACTTTTTAAATGCAAATTTATAAAACGCATGCGAAATAGTTAAAAAGAAATACAATAGTGTATGGGGTATGGGTTCAAATATTCTTTCCTATGAGGGTTGAATGATCAAAAGGCTTACAGACTGTTACCAGAAATATTATGTTTGTAATTTATCTCTACAATCAGACCATAACATTAGAGAAATTGGTTTTCCTTTCCAATTCTTTTTTAATCCTCTGCAGCACATGGCACAAAACCTTGCACATGGCAAACTATTGGTAATTATCTGTTGAGCAAATGAAAGAACAAATACATGACTTTGGTGTTGCTGATCTACAAGTAATGATTGACCACCCTGCTACCAACCTTCAGTAAAGGAACTGCTTTCACTCTTTTTTTAATGTTTTTATTTTATTTTTGAGAGAGAGAGAGAGAGCAAGCACACAAGTAAGGGAGGAGCAGATGGGTGGGGGGGAGCCTGAGAATCCAAAGTGGGCTCCTCACTGACAGCAGAGAGCCCGATGCAAGGCTCAAACTTACGGACCATGAGATCATGACCTGAATTGAAGTCTGTCACTCAACTGAGTCCCCCAGGTACCCCAGAACTGTTTTCACTCTTACTGCCTTATCTTATTGCAAGACAACTGGAATGATGGAGTCCACATGGCTTCCCTTCCAACTTCGTCTGTTACTCTGACCATCCTGTCAAAATGTCTGCCGTATTCTCTCTACCTTGTAGGTTCTACTAAATATATGCTAATTTAATACAGAAATATTTCCATAATGAGACATGCTTTGAGTATTTCCATAGCAAACAAAAGCCATTAAAAGTTAAATGCATATTCCAAGAGAAAATGAAACGATAAATCTTGGGGCGCCTGGGTGGCTCAGTTGGTTAAGCATCTGACTTTGGTTCAGGTCACGATCTCATGGTTTGTGTGTTTGAGCCCCATGTTTGGCTTTGTACTGACAGCTCAAAGTCTGGAGCCTGCTTCAGATTCTGTGTCTCCCTCTCTCTCTGCCCCTCCCCTGCTCACACTCTGTCTCTCCCTTTCTCTTTCAAAAATAAATTTAAAAACATTAAAAAAAAAGAGTAAATCTTAAAAGAAGGCAATGGAGGTTTTTTTTATTTCCTGCCTTTCATTTAAAAAGCTTTTCTGTAAAAGTCTTTTGCTTCATCTTGTGGCGTAAGAGAACACCCCCAGAGTGGCAGCCATTAATGTCCGTCCACTAGCTGACGTGTACAGTAAAAAGGTGCACATTTGGGATGCAGGTGTGTGCCAGAAAAGAACTCTCTGGAACATTGTGCAGGCAGTGGCTTCCTGCTGCAGGAAAGAAGATTTTAAATTTTCATCATGAATATATAAGCCACCCAGAGAGATCACTTTCCAAATCCCTTTGCTCGCCGTCATTCCAAAGGAGAACACGTTAGAACAAAGAAATTTTACACAAATTAAACATTTCTGTGGCTGAATTCTTGGTGAGGAAGATGCTTATTTTTTAGCAATGTCAGAAGAGACTATTAGAACCAACTCTCCCACCCAGGACGAGTTGTAAATTAGGACACCTCCTTGAAAACACGAAAACCTTCCCAAAATGCTGAGATAACGATACACATAAATGCAAAGCTTGATAGAGTAAAGATGGAAAGATGCGACCACACTTCCATTTCTTTTTTTAAACTGAAACACTGATTTTCAAATCATGTTTCAGATGATCTATTCTAACCCCTGACTCTAAGTCGCTGACTACCCTACTTAACATTTCCAGCGTCTCCCATATCCCTCAAGGTGCACTACGAACTCCTCAAAATGGCTCACCTGGCCTGGTCTGCCTTTTTCAGCCTCAGCCCCCCTTCCTGCCACCAGGAAGTGGCACCTTCAGGCTTTTGTAGATATCATTTCTTCTTTCTGGAGCATCGTCTTTGTATCTAAGTCCTTTGCCTAAGGTGTCCAAACGGCTCTCTCTGAACCCGACTTAGGTGTCTCCGTCCACACACAGCAGTTTCAGGAGCCCATCTTCTGTGTGTTTACAGTATCTATACTGAGTTCTGCCAGGACACTCTCTGTCTCTCTGCACCATCAGCGTCGGTTACCGCCCTGTCCCCCCGCACAACAGCGAGCTCTCTGCATTCGCCCGGCTGGCATCGTTCTGCCACAGAGCAGCTGCTAAATAATTACTGAACGGGTCAAGGAAAAAAACTAGTGAATGAATCAAGGCAACAAAAATATGTTGATTTGTCTTTACACCCCCCAGACACAGAAGTGCAGAGAAGGAGTGACTTTTTGTTACCAGGTTAATGGTCTTGCCTCCTTGAACATTTTAGTTGGCTAAATTCACACCCAGACGTCTGTCTTTCATACACTCATTCATGCAACAGATATTTGCGTGTTATCTGCTATGTTCCACACATGTTACTAAATTGAATCCCATGACAGTGGTGATTTTAGACAATGTTTACCGCTTTCATAGGCTCCAACCCCTTATAACCACTGTAGGGGAAAAGCGCCTCTCTCTGGTCGCAACCTAGTGGGAAATCAGGGTGTAGACACAGAAACTTCTGGTACGTACGAAGCACTCCTGAAATTATCCTCTTTTCAAAGTTATACCAAATAACATATCAACAGCTCTTGAATCAGCAAAGCATTTGCCCCTAATTCCTCTGTAATCAGGCTGTAAACGGTGGCTATTGAAAAGCCAGTTTAATCCAAGGCGGATAACGGAAAATAACAATATCTCTGAACCAAGGGAGAAACCATTTGCCTACACCTGTCTGCTGAAAAACGGAGTGGTGGGTATATTTTCAAACCAGAATACTCTAAGTATGATATTGTACCGAAGACATAATGAGTACTGACAACATGACAGGCGCTTGACGTTGACAGAGAGCAATCCCTGTCCCCACCTAAGGGACCCGAAGCTCAAGTTTTATGGACATCACAGAGAGGATGGGAGTGCTCAGAGGGAAGGCGTGGGCCAGGGATGAAGCAATCCCAAATGGTTTCTGCCACAAATGAGTCTCCAGGAACCTCAGGGCTGGTTTCTGTAAAAAGCCAGCCGAAATGAACTTAAAAAGGTGTTTTTCTTGTTAAAATCCTACCATAATGGCTCTCTGAATTTCCTTCTAACCTGCTCCCTCATTGACACAGCTGGAAGCCTTGGAAACGGGTCGGCATGCCCTCCTTTGATCCCATTCATTCCCCACCAGAGTGCTGTGAAAACGGAATTACAGGTTTAAAAGGTTGTTTTTCTTCCAGCCTAAGTAGGAGGTGAAGCAGGCCTGATTACTATATGTATTTAGGGACTCTGGGGGCGTTCTGAGGACAGGGCTTCCACAACGCGGCCTGGAGTAGATCGGACACTCGATGAAATATTTTACAGCTGAAATATCAGAATTAGTAAGTCATATGGTTGTATCATGGTGTTGCTCTGAAAAGTGTATCATGTAGAATCAGAGCTCCAGGTTCTTCACCCTTCCATGGCCTATCCGTCACTGAGCCACAATGTCTTCCTCAGAAAGAAGTGGAAAATAATACGGACCATGAACGATCTCAGGATTAAATAAGATCATTATCTTCAAAACATTCAAGCAAAATACCTACTGCGCTGTAATTGAGTGAATAGTCAATCTCAATAAATGTGAGCTAAATTCGAATTTCCTGAAACCAAATACACACATATTCTCCTATAATAACCATTCCTCCGCCCCAAAGCTTTCATACCTTGGAGCTCAGCAAGTGAGTGGTGACCAGAGTGACAGAGACAATTAGAAAGAGTCATCTAGGGAAAAAAGAAAGGAAGAAAGGAAGGAAGGAAGGAAGGAAAAGAAAGAAAGAAAGAAAGAAAGAAAGAAAGAAAGAAAGAAAGAAAGAAAGAAAGAAAGAAAGAAAGAAAGAAAGAAAGAAAGAAAGTCATCTGACTTTAGATGTGAATAGTGTAACAACTGTGCAGGGTCCATTATTAGCCCCAAGCTGCAATCTTTGTTTGCGGAAGTATTGCCTGGTGATCTGAAAGTGCTTAAAATCACTCTTAATTGCATCCATATTATTAGGTTATTCTGAAACCCTCCACAATCAAACATAGTAATTGAAGATCGTACTATCCTAATACCGGAGGTGAGGGTAATGGGACCACTTACCTCTTATTTGCCTTCTCTTCAATGCCATTACACAGTTTTCCTTCTGGCATACAGGAGCAAGCAGTATCTCTGAGCTTCAGTTTATTCATCTTAAAATAGGTCTAATGATAGAATTATGAGGAATAGCTAGGATAAAGTATATTAGCTCCTTCCAGTGTTTGGGACGCGTTCAATACTCAATCAAAGGCAGTTACCATCATTACGGTATTGAAGGTGAGTAACTCTAGACATAAATTCTGACTTCATAGTTACTAGCCCTGTGACACTGGTAATGAAACTTTTCCCGAGTCCCGATTTTTTCATCTGTAAATTAAGATTAATGACATTAATCCTATGGGATTGTTACAAAACCAAGAGAACATAGAGAAAGTCCCCAGCCTTCCTGGGCTTCCCGTAGTCTTTTTTTTTTTTTTTAATTTTCTTTTCTGTGGTCTCCTGTCTCAGGTGCTCTGAGTTAATCACCCTCCGGATGTCCTTGAGAGTCTGACCCAGCAAAGAGAGCTTCTAAAGAAGACGGCAAGGACACAAAATGAGTTCTGATAAGGGTAAACCGTTTCCCATAGCAATAGCAGAGTCCGTATTTGGGGGGCAGGGGGGGCACGTGTGTGTTGAAAGGGATCAGCTCACACTCATGTCTGTCTCTCAGCTATTTTTCAAGCTACCAAGGTTTGGCTCAGGGCTATAAAATAAGGCTAAGTTCTGACAGTTTAAGAAGCATGCCCGGAAAACGAACCAGAGCAGGAAAGAGAGAAAAAAGCATTAAAAGGTGCAGATGGGTTTTGCAGCTGGGTGGAGGAACGTTAGCATTAGACACAAGGAAGTGTTGCCTTCGGAGCCCAAGTTTTGCTTAATACAAAGGTTACCATCACTTCTGTGTGAATAAGAGCATGTTTAAGGTATGATGCTGCTTATGTAGTTTATCGTTCCTCCATCCGGAAAGGTTTTCAGCTTGGCAGTATTTTCCCTTCCACAAATCCAACTCCTCTCGGAAAATGTCATTCGGTTTGAATTTTCATAATTCTGCCCCTCACTCAGGCACCTGGGATTTCCGGATCAAAGCTGCCGATCCAGTGAAACTAAAAAATGGTGGGTGTCGGGGGGGCGATTCATGGCTGTGGGTGCCTGAGTGGGTTAATTTCAAAGAAATGTCAGCCAGTTTCTTCCCTGCCTGTTTCCCTTGGTTTGCTTTTTCTTTCTACATAGGCAAGGAAGTTTATCTCTGGCATTCACTACCGGTTTATCACGAAGTCAGCTCCTGTCTGTGCCTCATCTGGAAAGGCATTTAAAGCACTGGTGCCCTTTGGCAATGAACTTGAGACAAAGAGTGACACGCAGAAGGGAACTGTCCAGTCACCATGGGCTGCATCCCTATAGAAAGGACTGCGAGGCAAAGCTTGGAGGGACCTTCCGGTCTCTGCCGTGCTCTCCACAGGCACGACAAATTAAATACATGCTCAAGACAGAGAATAAAGAAGTAAAGAGACTCTCAGAACAACTGACCCCAAATCTCATTCTCTTTTTCTTATCATGTTGTATAGTCAGGGCAGTAGGGGACAGATTTTTCTGAGGCCGTATTCTGAGAGTGGGACCTTAATTTAAAATTCAGTATGCTCCAGTGTCATTCTGCTCATCCTGGTGTCTTCTGTGAGTTTTGGGGGCTGACTCATAGGCCCCCAAAACCTGCTGATAAAGCAGCAACATAATTGTGTGTTTGAGAGGGTATACTCCCTTGTGCGTGTGATTTGTTATTTATTCTAAGACTCACGCATGAGCTCCTTATTTAATACTATGCAGACGGCTTAATGCATTGAAGAAAGTGACACCCAGGGACTTTTCTCTACAGGCCTCTAAGGGCTATCGTAAGTAATTCTCAGAGATCTTCTTGTAATTTAATGTTTTGTAAAGAACTAGCCATAGGAGAGAAGACACCTCAGGAGTAAGAGAAGCCAAGGTCTTGGATACAAGAAAGTATTATTATTCACATGCCAGGAAAACACCCAAAACTCTTTGGGCGCCCACTGTGACTGTCCCCTACCCGGTGTGACAGCTCACTCTCTTTCCTCCGTCCTCACCCACTTGCATCCGACATTCCCGTGCTTACCAGATAAACTTTCTAATACACAAACTTGATCATGTCACTCCTTTTATCTTATGTGGGACTTCATAAACTGTGGAATAATGTCCAGGGCAAGGAGGGTCTTTACAAAGCTGATTGCAGCCTTCCACTGCAGTCTTAGTTATAAATCATTATACATTACATCTAAAATAAACTTCATTGAGGGGCGTGTGGGTGGCTCAATTGGTTAAACCTCCAACTCTTAATTTTGGCTCAGGTCATGATCCTAGGGTCGTGGGATCGAGCTCCATGTCAGGCTCTGCACTGAGCATGGAGCCTGCTTAAGATTCTCTCTCTCTCTCTCTCTCTCTCTCTCTTTCTCTCTCTCTCCTTCTGTCCCTCTCCTCCCTGCTTACTCATTCTCTCTCAAAAAGAAATTAAAAAAATAAACTTAATTGAAATTAAATAAGCATCTCGAGGAGAAAGATTATATTGATGACATGAAATGCATGATTCGCACACCACGTGATGTTGGGAAGTTCCTCTTGGAGTCCTTCTTCCATAGGGAGGGACTGATGGTGATAGATGGGAGCACCAGAGTGGGTGACATTCTTCCCACACAAAGAGATGTGGGAAATGTGCTAGAAAGAGCCCTAAAGGAAGTTCTGGTATTACAGGACGATAAAAAACAAAGTTGACAGGGGTAAGGTGCGAGGTTTGTGAGAAAGGCAGGAGACAGACCTCAAGGTCAGGGGTCCCTGTGCTTGGCCCAAGCAGCTGTATAGTAAAGCTTCATTACCCAGAGGCTTCAAGCTTTGCTTGGGAGGAGCTGTATGTTAAGAAACGGAGCAGGAGATGAAAACTGGACCCTCTGATCTCGTAGATTTCTGTCACAGGAACAGACAGCAGGTGACCCCTTCCTGCGGATCAGCTGTGGGAACTGGAAGCTGTTCCTTCCAACGCCTGGGCCAGTACACGTCCTACAGATATCCAAGGATGCCCTGCGGTCTCTATTTCCAGTGGAGGGAACGTTAAAGAACATCTCGGCCATCGTCACACAGCATGGAGGTGAAGAGATCAGAACCGGATCCAGATAAGGGGACAGCAGATCCCGTGCTTTCTCCCTCTCGATTCTCAACCCCGGGGAACTTTGAGGAAGCCCTCCCTCCGGACCAATAAGAATCTCTGACAGCTGTCGGGGAAAAAAAAAAAAAAAAAAGAATCTCTGAGGGCAGGGAGTAAGAATTGGGTTTTGGGGTTTGGTTTTAGTTTGGTTTTGACTTTTTAAAGCTCTCCAGATGGTTCTAATATGAAGCTGAGGTTGAAAATGTTCACGTGGGGGTGTCTGGGTGGCTCAGTCAGTCAAGCTTCCAACTCTTGGTTTCAGCTTAAGTCTCAATCTCATAGTTTATGGGTTTGAGCCCCATGTCTGGCTCTGTGCTGACTGTGGAGCCTGGTTGGGATTCCCTCTCTCTCCCTCTCTCTCTGCCCCTCTCTTGTGTGTGCTCTCTCTCTCTCTCTCTCTCTCTCTCTCAAAATAAATGAACAAACTTAACAAAAAGAAAAGAAAAGAAAATGTTTGCTTCACATCTTGTGACCATGAAAAGGTACCAACCCCAAAATGTCATAGAGAAGCCAATCCTCAGAGGTATTTGAGGGATGCAAATGATGGAGTCGGGACTTTTTAGCCACTCGTTAATCTTTGAGCTTCTCTTTAAGGAGAGCACAGTCAGGCATGCACACCTGGATCACCTCACATTTCTTTCCTCATGTCTCCAGTTTCTAGCCCAAGCCACACTTATAAAACAGACTAACATATTGCCTAAATAAATAAATAAACAAACAAACAAATAACACTAGTTCATCAGGGGACCTGGTTTCTTTTCTTGCCCAAGATCTGTTACTAACAGTTTGTGTGATACCAGGACATATCTGCCTAATCAGTTTGAATTACTTAACTCTGTAAAATTAGAAGATTGACTTTGATAATCTCTAAGGTCTTTCCCAGCTCTGAATTCTTGATAATTCCATATCTTAGAAACATATTTAAATCATATAGATATGATATAGATATATGGCATATAATTAAATAAATGGGAAATGTTTCATAAAATACACATTGCTGAAAATATATTTGGATACTACTGTGTGTGTGTGTGTGTATATTTTCTTTGGTTTTGTCTACATTTCACACAGGAAGAGGAAAAGGACCCAAGAGCCCTTCAGTTCCTGTGTGTGTGTGAACTCCGTGTGCATGGAGCCGACATACATGCCACACAGAGACAAGGGCTCTGGGCTGTACAGGCAGTGAGCACCTCTGCTGTGACATAGAACACCACCACAACCATGCTGGGTTTTAGCCTCTCCTAGATTCTGAATCCTTCCCTCCCTGTAAACTGAGGAATAACAACTCCTAACTGAGAACAGCACAAGAATCCAACGAGGTAAACAGAAATTGTTCAGCCTAGTGCCTCATGCATAGAATGCAGTCAACAACTTTTAGCTATTATTATGTGAGCTTGATAAGTTAGTACGCCTGACATCCCAGGACCAGTAGTGAGAATCCAGAGCTGACCACACGACCCACGCAGAGAATAGTTTGCTAGAAAATCTTCTCTCATTCTGTTTTGCCAAAGACTTCAAGAATTCATGAGTCTACTTTCTCTGCTAAGAACTATGTTTACTCAGTGTATTTGCAATTCCCCAAACACAAAACATGAGTAAAAAGAGAAATTATTCGGGGCACCTGGGTGGCTCAGTCTACTGGACGACCAACTTTAGCCTAGGTCATGATCTCGTAGTTTCCGAGTTCGAGCCCCGTGTTGGGCTCTATGCTGACAGCTCAGAGCCTGGAGACTGTTTCAGATTCTGTGTCTCCCTCTCTCTGCCCTTTCCCCACTCACACTCTGTCTCTCTCAAAAATAAACATTAAAAATTAAACAAAAAAAAAAAGAAATTATTCACAGAAGGAAGTCTTGAGTTTTCTCAAAATCGTGAGAAAATTCAGCCCAACAGTTCTCAACATGTATTCTTGAAATATCCTGGGATCCCTAGATCCTTTCCAGGGGGTCCCCTGGTCAAAACTGTTGCCTTGGCAACACTAGGGAGCCTCCCCAGATGCTTTCTTCACTCTCGTTCTCTTGAGGGATCACCGGGGTCTTTTCTAAAGGCCCCCTGATTGCAATGCTCACCTTGCTCAGACAGCCTGTGGAAGATGTGCTTGTATATTCCTGTATTTTAAAAAACTTCTCAGCTTTTATTTCTGGTGCCATAAATACCAATAGATGTAGCTCATATAAACACAGCACTTTGGAATCTCTAGTAACTTTTAGGTGTGGGAAGTGTTCTTCCAGAAGCAAAAGATTTGAGAATCCCTGTTCTAGATCATCAAAGAAAGTCCATGTTAGTACACATTTTAAGAGAATACAAAAGAAATCTATAGGCCAAGCTTCTATCTGTTATGGCATGCATCCCAGGGATCAATCTAGATCTGTGTGTCTTGGCTGTGATTGTACATTGGAATCACTGAGGAGCTTTAAAAACTACCGATGCCCTGAAAATTTCACGCCCCCTCCAGCGAACATTCTTATCTAATGGATATGTGGGTTTTCCAGGGGATCAGGAGTTTTACAAGATCCATAGATGAGTCTCTGGCAAAGTTGGAGAACCTTGTTGTTGGATGGGTGAACAAACTCTCAGATAGGCAAGAAAAGGAAGAGACCATTGCCTACCTACCTGGAATCTTAGGGGTGAACTCAAGTGGAGCCAGGCTGTTTAGACTAGGGAGCATGAGCTGTCCTAGGCTGTCCTCTGGGGAATTCCTTTCAAATCTTGCCTTTGGACTGGGAGGTGAGCCCAACTGTCCAAAACCTCAAATCTGGATATTAGGAGCAAGTATCCCTTGAACTCTGCCCGGACACTTACTCAGCCTTCCTTATTCCTGTAGCACGGTGGAAACGTTACCCATTAGTAATCCCAGTCCTTCCCTAAATTGATAAATTAGGGATCCATGAGAAGCAGAATCTATTTTCGGTCTAGCAGGCCAGCACCCCTGCCAAGACCAAGTGAGCTGACCCATCCTCCGGCACCTTGTAAGTGCCGCCCCCTGGAAATCACAGCCAGGCCCTCAGACCTGCTGTGTGTGTCAGGAGATAGAAGACACCTGGGCCCCATCCCGTGGTTGTCATGGCAGCCAAGTCTAAAATAGACTTTCAGACACGAGAGCTGTTTGGCTGACTCTGACCTACATGTAAGCATAAATATTATTCGTGTTGGAAAGGAAGCAACCTTCTATTTTATTCAGGGAGATATTTAGAAATGCTGGCTGTGGATTTGCTCCATGGGGATTTTAGAAAGTTTGAAAAGGCTCCTAAACTGTGAAGATGATAAGAGCTTGTGCCATTTCTAATATTGTCCTTGAACAAGATGACAATAAACGTTCCTTATCGCCATCTGGTTCCGTGTTACGGGTTCGGGCTGTATCTAAAGAAGCCCGGGGTTCATAAGCTTTGTGGTGGAAGTGCACACTGTTACCCATGTTCATTCATATTCATCCACCTTCTGCCCCTCTATCCATTCACAAGCAAACAAGGAAATGGAGAGCGGGTGAGAGGGGGACGGGGGATATTTGGAGCAAGAAAGGGGTAAGCCTCAGGAAAGGATTTTTACTTCTCTGGAAATAGTCTGAAAATCAAGAAATCCAAAAATCCTTTCTCTATCTTCATCTTGCCCCAATTCTCAATTTGGTATGTTTGTTCTCTCCATCGGAATAGTCAGCTGTATCGTTTGTTTTGTTTTGTTTCGAACGACGATCCTGGCATTCTCCTTGGGGAAGTTCTGTTGAATGCTGTATGGTAAAACACACGAGCTCTCGACCTAAGGTGCCCAGTGTGGCACCTGCGACCCACTCGTGGCTTCTGAAGCATGTGTCACGTGGCTGCTGTAAAAAGACATGCTGCAGGAATATAGTACACACGGGAACTCAAAGATCCCATATGAAAAATAGCCTACAACATTGCGTGCGTGATTTTTTATATTGATTACATGTTGAAATGGAAATATTTTGGATATCATTGTCTAAATAAAATAGGTTATTTAAAATAATGTCACCTGCTTCTTTTTACCTTTTTAATGTGGTTGCTGCTTATAGTTATCAGAGTTCTCCAGAGAAACAGAACAAATAGAATGTATATATATACAGAGAGAAGCAAATAGAACATATATATACACACACACAAACATATATTACATATATATATACACACACACATATATGAGATAGAAAGAGAGAGATATTATAGGAATTGGCTCATGAAATTATGGAAGCTGAGAAATTCCACAGCCTGCCATGTGCCAGCTTGGAAACCCAGGAAAGCCGGTGAGATATTTCAGTCCCAGTCCAGAGGCCTGAGAGCCAGGGAGCTAATGTGTAAATCTAAGTCTGAAAGCAGCAGAAGATGAGATGAGATGTCGCAGCTCTAGGGGAAAGAGGGGAAAAAACAAAGACAAATTCCTCCTTTTTCTGCCTTTTGTTCTATTGGGGACCTCGGTGGATTGAATGGTGCCCCCCCCCCCCACACACACACACACTGGGGAGGGCAATCTGCTTTACTAAATCCACAGATTCGAGTGCTAATCGCTTCGAGAAACATCCGACAAATGCACCCAGGAATAACACATAATCTGGGCACTCTGTGGGCCATCAAGTTGACACATCACATTTACCAACACCCTGCTTTTTTTACTTTCTTAATGGGATAACTAAAAAGTGTTTAATTACATATGTGGATTACATTATAGATAGATGGATGGAGAGATGATAGAAAGACCCACAGACGGTAGTTGATGATGAAAGGAAGAGAAGGAGGGGGGAGGAAGGAAGGAGAGGAGGAGAAGGAGAGCAAGCATCTGCCTCAACATTACATTCTTGAAAAGACTTTTACAACCTCTCTATTCGTTTACTGTCATATCTCCCTCTTGAATTTTCTTCATTAAATTTCATGACATCTACTATTCTGAGGTTCCCTTATCTGATCACCTGTCTTCCCTCTATAGGACATGTCTGTAGGCTGCAGAACTTATTTGACTTGCTCATCACTTCATGCCCAGCACTTAATAGATGTTCAATAAATACTTCCAGGATCAATGATTAACTAAATGAATGAATTCTGGATGTCAGTCATGCTGATTTTTCTCTCAAGCTTCATCCTTCTTGTCTTCTCTTTGTGTTTTTTTTTTTTATTCTTTTAATCTTTATTTATTTTTGAGAGTGAGACAGAGAGAGACAGAGTGTGAACAGGGGAGAGACAGACACAGAATCTGAAACAGGCTCCAGGCTCTGAACTGTAACCACAGAGCCCAATGCGGGCTTGAACCCACAAACTGTGAGATCATGACCTGAGCTGAAGTTGGATGCTTAACCGACTGAGCCACCCAGGCACCCTATGCTCTTTGTAATGTGACTCATTAAGTCACAAATGCGCAAGTCTTCTCCAAACACAACTCAAGCATTAATCTCTACTTTGCTTCCTAGCACTCTGTCTCATCTGTGATCCCACAGAATTCTGAGTGTAGTATTTGCATTGTGCTTCTAGGGAATTGTGCTGTCCTGTTTCTTCTCTGCTATGAATTCTTCCAGGTTAGGAGCCCCGAGTCCCCATATCTCTGAATTCCCATTGCTCATCAGGATCACTGTCCCCCTAACTAGGGAGAAAAGCAAAATGATCAGTGTCAGGTGTTTGAATTTGTCAGTTAGCCAACTGGGAGATTTGAAGGTGATTCATTACATTTCTGATTCTTTATTTCCTCACTTAAGATGGAAGGTTAAATAGAAGCTTCACAGTATAACATTCTTTTGAAGTTGCTTTTGGGTTTTGGTGGTTTTGTTTGTTTTTAAATGTTCACTTATTTATTCTGACAGAGGGAGAGAGAGGTGGGGGAGGGGCAAAGAGAGAGGGAGAAGAGAGAGTCTCAAGCAGGCTCCACACTGTCAACACAGAGCCCAACCCAAAGCTTGATCTCATGACCCTGAGATCATGACCTGAGCCAAAATCAAGAGTCAGAGGCTTAACCAACTGAGCCACCCAGGCGCCCCTGGAGGTGCTTTTGATTTTATATGCATGTATGTATATTTTCCTCTATTTTTGCACAAATGGAAACAGACTATGCATATTAGCTTGCTCACTGCTTCTTTCACTGAACAATTTGCTGTAATTTAACTTAAAGATCTTTCCATCTCTGTGGTGTAAAGCTACCTCCTTCTTTTTGATGGTTGCATGTTTTTGATATTATAGATATATATGGATTGTAGCAAATCTATTATGGATTATAGCAAATCTGTTGGGAAGATAAAATTCTAGAAGTAGAATTACTAAATTGAAAAGTATATGCATTTTTCGTTTTGATATATGTTGCCAAGTTATTCCCCATAAAGTTGTATTACTTAAACCTCCACTGACAATCAAGAGCAAATGTTATCACAGATGCTCACCAATGTAATATGATCTTGAATATTGTGTTTGGCCTTGGCCAGTCTGGCAGGGAGAAAATATGACGTCATGATTTCTGTTCACATTTCCCTTATCATGAGTAAAACTGAGTATGTTCCTGTGTGTCTAACAGCCATTCATACATACTTTTTCCTATGCATTGTCCCATCGTATCATTTTCCCGCCAAACTACCGCATTGTTGTTCTTTTCTTATCAATATATAGAAACTCTTTATATATTCAGGACATTTTGTCTATGATGTCCATGCAAATGTTTTTCTTGTTTTTTTTTGTTTGTTCATATAGTAAAATATATGTCTTATGGATATTTTTTTACTTGTAAAGGCCTTCCCACTCCAAGATTTATTTTTAATTCTCTTGTTTTCTTCTAGTGTAGAGTTTCACTTTTTATGTCTAAACCTTGGATCCATCCAAAATTTATTTTATTGTAAGTTGTGAAAGAGCTATCAGCATTACTTTTTCCAGATGGTTACGCAGTTGTCCCTACACTATTTATGGGATAATTCTTCGTGTTCTGTAATCATAATTCTCCAGCTTATTATAGTCTTAGTTTTCTACTTAAGTGGATCCAACTATCTCTGTCATTCCCTTTGTTATAGTGTCCCTAGCCTTTCACCGTTCTCAGAAATGTTTTGAGGGTAAAAATTAATGTCAATTAGCCTAGTGTGGGCTCGGGATTCAATAAATTTTATGCCTATTGTTGTTGAAAGTATTGTGGAATTACTTCATCTACTTCAACATTTGAGCTCTGTGTACTTAATAGTTAAAGAACTATCATAATAACTCCAAAGAATAGTTGTCGCAGAATTCATTGGACCGCTACTTAATTATACAAGCTTTAGAGGATGTACCTAAACAACTGTCTGTGCTGAGTATATGAAAGATCCTGAAATGAATGGGAAATGCTTCATGCTGGAAGTTTACAAGGTCAATTCCACTGGCAGCTAACTTAAGTGGTAGGCAAGGTGGCAGAGCTTTAAGGAAGGTGGAAGAAGAGTAATGTGTGAGAAAACAGAGGGGGAATTTATTCTTAATGTAAGAACTGGAGCAGGATTAGGTGACATCCTTTCTTTTGGACTTGAAAGAGCAAGAGGGTTGTAACTGAAGGAACGTTCCAAATAGAGCCAATACCTGAGCCAGGGCATGACCTGTGAGCCTACGAAGCACGGACAGTATGTAATGTGATACAGACCAATTAAAATATCTGTCCCTTGGGGCACCTGAGTGGCTCAGTCAGTTAAGCATCAGCCTCTTGATTTTAGCTCAGGTTGTGATCTCATGGTTGTGAGATTGAACCCCCACGTCGGGCACCACACTGAGCATAGAGCCTGCTTGAAAGTCTCCCTCTACTTCTGCCCCTCTCCTTCTTCTGTGTGCTCACTCTCTCTCTCTCTCAAATTAAAAAAAAAAAAAATCTACCTCTTTGCCTATATTGCTAGCAAAGCATTTTGTGCCAGGGTGACCGTTTCATAGAAGGCTGTTTGCCCAGGGCTGAGCCAGCAGTACCTCTGACCTGGCTCTTTGGACTCTGTTCCCTTGTGAACCCCAAAGGATTTTGGCCTAACTGAGGCTCTGGGCTGCCCCCAGTTTTATTCTTTAGTACCACTGTGAGTCCCTTAACTTTCTTTAGTCCTGATTTTCTCATGTGTTTTATAGTGTGGTTATGAATAGGTTACACATAGCATCAATCACAGTGCCTGGCTCTCAACTATCTGTGAAACTGAGTAAGAACTTAGCCAAATAGTATTCGAAGTGCTCTTTGAATACCCTGGTGGTGTTACCTATGTGGAAGAGAAGGCTGTCACTCATGATAAGTTAGGTATTAGAAATAAAGATTTTGGAATCAATGGCATGCATGTGATATTTGAAGATACAGATAAGATCTCATAGGAAAAGAATTCAGAGAACAAGAGATGAAGTCTAACAGCACAGCCTTGAAGAACAAGTTTGTGCGTCATAAAGCAAGATGAAGAAAATGAAAACCACTAATAGTTTCATCATCCAGAGATGATCCTTTTCAGTATTCTGATCTATTTCCGATTTTTTTCTACATAAATAACATATATATTAAGCAGTTTTCAAACAAAACCTGAATCATATTCTGTATGTGTTTTGTAAAGTCTGGAATTCTGTGTGAAATTTTTCAACATTTACTCGACAAACATTCATTGAGTACTTCCTCTATTCTGAGTGTTGGGCAGAATGATGAACCGGTCACAAAATGTCTGTGCCCTCACTGGGTCTACATTTTAGTGGGAAAGAAAGACCAAAAGGAGATATATAAGAATAGATGTGACAGCCAGAAGGACAAGTAATTGCCATGGAATAAAATCAAGAAGAGTGAGGGGATGGGAACTGATAAAAAGATTACTGGCTTTAGTAGAGGGTGGTCTGAGGAAGAGATGATATTTCAGTGAGCCCCTAAAGAAAAATAAACACAAATAAAATAAAAATGTGGCATTAGTTTTCTGGATATTGTGTTATTTGTTGTACATTTCAGCTGTTTAGCTGTTTAACTTGTGATTTGTTTTTCACTCCAAATAAACATTTGCCTTTGTCTTTGAAAAAGTGCAATTTATCTGATCTTGACAACAACAAAAGAGACAGACCGGTGAACAGACACTTTGGTAGATCTATCTATTATAGGTGAGAAAACAGAGTGTCACAGAAGCAAGCTGAGAAGAGAGCTAGGAAAATAGTTAGATCATGTCTAAATCAAGCCTTGATTAAGCATGTAAGACAGGTGAAGAAGGGTATTGGAGGCAGAGTAAACAGGAGCACAGGAGTGTGTGTGTGAGTGTGTGCTGGCTGTAGGGTGCTGAGCCAAGTGAGAATAATATCTACAAGGTCCATCATGTGGATGGGTAGGGAAAGAGGAGGGGGTGGGTAGCGAAGTAGGTAATGGAAATCATCTTCAAAATAGCTAGTTCTCCAATCATTTGCAATATTAACAAAGAGGAATGCAGAAGATAGGTGGTGTTCTAGAACTTATTTATGCTAAAAAGCACTGCATGCTATCTTAGGATTATAATTCTTTATGGTTCTTTTCGCTCATAACACTCTCAGAAGCAACCACACACTTTTGATTAGAATTTTCTTCTTAACAAGCAAATCGTCTAATGTCTTCTCTCTATCCACAGGGTTTGCTTCATTTTTATTCATGGATCAATTTCTTAAATAAGTGTTCATCTTTCATCAGGTGCTTCACCTGCTGTTCAAACCTGTATTTCATCAAAGCTTTCTCATCTACTGAAAGAGGCCTTCCATCTAGAGAGATGATGACCTATTAATGAAAAATACACAGGATTCTTGAAATCAATTCTGAGCTATATCCCAGCTCTAGGACTTCGTGGGCAAGTAACTTTGAGCTGGTCCTTTGAAATCTGTGCATCTCAAAGTCTCCATGTGCAAATGAGAGGTAAGAATCAATCCCAATCTTACACATTTGCAGGTGGTCAAAACAAGATGGTGAATGTGGACAGTGCCTTGTGAACTGTGAAATGTCACAGGTAGTTCCTTTAATTTTGTAATCTCATCTCTCATAGCCTGGAATGAGACTTTACATTCTATTCGTGTCAATGTCTTTGTTACATTAATTCTTTTGAGCTTACTCATTTATAATTTTTGTAAATCTAAGTTAGGAGATCTCCTAGTCTATATCATGGGAGTTCTTGTTAACACTGTGTGCCTAATCTTCTTGTTTTCAAAACTACCAGGGAGGAACTCTACTACTCCCATTTTAGGGTAAGGTTCTTATTTAAAGAAAGCTTTTGTAGTTAATCCTGTTGTAATTAAAGTGAAATAGACAAGCGACAGCTCCTTTATGCTAATAGTATGAGATTTCTACTACAAATTGTAAAGATGTGTGATAATCTTCTGAGTCTCTTCTCTCTCTCTCCTAGATCAGACAACATAGAATGAAAACATTTCTAGTTAAAACCATTTTCTTTACAATAACAATAATTATCATTGGATACTTACTGCCTAGAAAACAGCGCATTTTTGTGTTTTATGAACATTACCATATACTTATCCCCAGAAGAACTTTACATATTAGCTATTATTATTATATCCACATCACAGATGATTTAGCCTGACTGCCAGACCAGATTGATGGAAAAAGATTAGCAATGCAGACAATAATAATAATGCACATCATAATATTTGAAAAATTGCATATACAGAGTTGTATAGTTTAGACAGGATCTTTAAAGTAAAAGCCAGGTCAAAATTCAATCTTTATCACTCACTGATAGTTTTAACTTGGACAAATTTATTTAACCTCTTTGAGCCTACTTTCTTCATCTGTAAAATGAAGATACTGTCTGATAGCATGTATATCTTTCTTGTCTAAAAACTCTGTAATTCTGTGTTTCCTTGGGCTGTGTTGAATTTTTAATACCCAGAAAAACCAATAGCAGCAGCAACCAACTTTTTAGGTAGTCAGATTTCACTGTTATCTTTCATTTTTGAGAGTAAATATTATGTGGAACAGGTACAGAATCTCTACAAATGGCAAGGTTGTTTTTTTGTTTTGTTTTGTTTTGTTTTGCATGTGGCAGAGGTCTTGAACTTTACTGCAGAGTCATATAATGCTATGTCTGGAGGGGACTTAAAATTAGACAGAAGTATTGGTCCAAGATACAATATCTACTATAATAAATAAATGCCCAATTTCAGCAACTTAAAATAGAACTTTATTTCTCTTTCAAATTACAGTCCAATACTATGATCTTGGTTTGAGGACAACTCTCCCCCAGGGGCTGCTTCAAGAATCCAAGCTCCTTCTGTGTTAAAATTACCTGAGGGCCAATTCATTCCCAGTATATTCCTTATGGAGGGAAAAATAGGAGCAGAACATACTCCCATTTCCTCAAAGCCATGGACCAGAAATAGGATACATGGCTTCCCCTTACATTTCATTGGCTATTACTCTCACGTGGCTGTTTAACAGAAAAAGAGACTGGAAAATATAAAGGAAAACAGTGATATCAGTGAACAGTACACAATCTGTTCCCATCCACTCTTGGCCAACATCTATGATCCACATTTCTCCTGATCCGGAGACTCACCAGCTTTCAGCAGCTCAAGTGCATGATCTCTGGATCCAGTGGCCTCTCCATCAAGCCCAGAGGTGGCTCTCATGACCTGGTGATCTGGGAACTAAAGAACAGGCATCTGTCCTCCATATGCACATCCAATATACCCAAAGCTAGCGGGTCCAGTACCAACCCCGAAAAAAACTCCCACATAGAAAGACAACAGGAAACATGGGCCCTTACTGGTCCACGGTGAAGATGAAATCCTGCCTGGACGGGTGAAGTGTCCTTGCTCTGGCCAAGAAGGAAGTTCTTTGGCATTAGACCCCGGATATGCTCCCTGGAGGATTTATTTTCTGTCATTCTCCACGACCCTGGCTCTGGCTTGCAAGGAATGGTTCGCTGTCCATTACCCATGAGTGGATAATGAGTCACATGGGTGTTGAATGCTGAAGTGCTTTTACAGATTTGGGAGCCCAAGAGTTGGGGTTTTTTTGTTTGTTTGTTTGTTTTTTGTTTTTTTTTCTGTGTATATGTTATTTTTTCTTATAATCATAGGTTTTTCTGTTTGCTTTTTTATCTTCTATTTTGTTTTTAACATCCAGGATAATTGTTTCTTTGTCAGTATAATTTCCTCAAAAAGTTTCCACTACGGGTTGAAGTGTATCACTGAAAATTAATTTGTTGAAGTTCTAGCCACCGATACCTCAGGATGTGATTTAATTTAAGAGACAGGGTCTTTACAAGTTAAATTAAGGTCATTAGGGTGGGCCTTAGTCCAATCGGGATGGTGTCTTTTACAAAGGGAACATCTGAGGCAGACACCATGTAATGATAAGGATGGCCAGAGACAAGCCAAGAGGAAAGGCCTGGGGCGGACGCTTCCCTCACTCTCAGAAAGAAACAAGCCTTCTGACTTTTATATTTTGGATTCTGGTCTCCAGAGTTATGCGAACAAATTTCTTTACTGAAGCTTCCCATTGGTAGCACTTAGTTACAACAACGCTAACAAACTAACACAGCTTTCTAAAAAGTTTCTGACCTATAGTCTACAAGTCCGTTTCATGTACAGCACACGGTTTCTTTTTTCCAGACATCACAATCAATGTGTCCTTATTTCTATGCTTCCTAATCCTCATGCTTGTATCTGTCAAGTTAATGTTTCATTTCGTGGAGACACCTGAAGCAATAGCCTTGAGTGGAAAGATTTTTATTGACTCTTAATCCGATCTTTGTCACATGACTGATTCCCTTTGTGTAGCTGGGTAAATTTAATGGATGCTTTTCTGCTCACAGCTTTTCCTAGAGTTATCTCTTACCATTGGGTCCAGATGACATTCTTTTTTCAACGTAGCAAGAGCTCACATTCTGAAATCTAGTTCCTTAAGCTTCTGCTCTCAAACCAACTAGCCCTTTTCTGAGCTCATCTCTTTCTTGTAATACCTGGCTATGAAGTGAAGGTTAAAATGTCCTAACACCATGGTTCTTTTAAACTGCTTTCCTTAGAGACAAGTCAGTAGAAAGGTGGCATGTTTCTAGGCAACAGTTTAATCACATTCGTAGAAGAGTATTCTAGGCAGAAATAGCTTTCTTTGTCATTGCTCTTGACTAATAGCTAAGTCAACACCACCTACTGTAGGTATTTACTAAGGCACCATTTTATTTCCAGTAGCAACTTTTATGTTAGCTACGGTAATAGTAGCAGCTATGACAAATTAAGCCCCCAAATCTCAGTGACATAATACAATCAGAGTCTATTTTTGTCTCATAGAAAGGATGCATATAAGTGTTCCTAATGTGTACAGTTATCGTTTTTTTTTTTCATGGTACAACTCAGAGGCCCAAGCTCCTCTCATACTGAGGCTCCATGAATCCCCAAGTTCTCACTTCCTCTGCGACTCGCAGGCAGGAGGGAGAATGCGGAGTAGGAAGAAGGTATTGCTACTTCTCTGAAGCCTTGACACTAATAGCACATGTCACTTCTGCTCCCATTCTAGTGTCTCAAAGTCAACCTAATGGTCATTCTTAATTGCAAGAGAGGCCAATAGATATAGTCTAGCTGTATGCCCAGGAAGAAAAGAAGGCACAGGTTTTGGTCAGCAGGTGTACTCTATGCCATTAGAAATGTTATGCCCATTTTAAAGATGATAAAGTGAAGTGCTCAGGGGCACCTGCATGGCTCAATTGGTTGGGCATTCAACTCTGGATTTCAGCTCAGGTCATGATCTCACGGTTGTGGGATCAAGCCCCGGTTTGGGCTGTGCTGAGAGCATGAGGCTTGTTTGGGATTCTCTCTCTCCTCTCTCTCTGTCCTTTCCCCACTCACTCCCCTCCCCTCTCAAAATAAATAAACTTAAAAATGGAGGGCTCAGAGATCATTTAACTTGCCCAAGATCACATAGTTTATCCATGACAGAACTGACACTCGAATCCATGTATGTCTGACTCCTAAAACAAACCAGAGACAGCTAGCAGGGTGCTTAATATTTTGGAAAATATCCCACAAAGCTTTACATAAAATATCTTAAAATTTTAACACCCTATTTTAAACTGATAACAATTTAACTTTGATAGCATTCCCAAACTTTACATATTTACTCTTCCAAATTTGTCAGATTTTGCAAATAAAAATACAAAAAAATCCATTCAATTTTAATTTCAGATAAACAAAACCAAAAAAAAAAAAAAAAACCCCAACACATTTAGTGTATGTCCCATGAAATATTTTGCCTGGAATTCCTTCATAAACACCAGTGTTATGAGAATTACAAAAGGCAAAGAATTTTAAGTACAAAGAAAAAGGGCTACAATACATGTTTGAAAATATTCCAGGTATGGGGCGCCTGGGGGGCTCAGTTAGTTAGGCATCTGACTTCAGCACAGGTCATCATCTCATGGCTCATGGGTTTGAGCCCTGCATGGAGCTCTGTGCTGACAGTTCGGAGCAAGGAGTCTGCTTCAGATTCTGTCTACCCCTCTCTCAGCCTCTCCCCTACTCACACTCTGTCTCTGTCTCTCTCTGTCTCTAAAATAAATACACATTAAAAACATTAAAATATTATGTGTAACACTCAATAAAATATAGGGCTTGAAAATTCTAAGAACACTGTCTTTGACTCAATCCATGGAAGAACGGCCAGTGAATTAGAGCCGCTCTTCCCATGAACTCCTCGTCACTGAAAAATGTGCATGAGTCACCTTGGGGGAACTTTCCAGGGATACCCATGATTCAGGTTTTGTTTCTGGGAGATGTTTGGAAGAAATGACCTCAACTGTAAGATCAGATGGTCTGAAAACTTAACTGTGCATACTGAGTGTGGTGTGGGTCAAGTGCAAATAGGCAACAACTCTGAGATATGCTGCCATTAAAAATAACTTATTGGTACGCTCCAGAACATAAATTAAATGTTTACTTTTTTAAAAAAATATGTAAAATGACTGAGTATACTTGATGACTCTTTTTGCTCAGAGTCTTTCCGTAAATTATCTATGACCATTTCTGGTCCAGATGCCAGTAGCTTTTCCATCTCCTGAGTATGTTACTATTTAATACTCAGAGCAATCTGGCAGGTACTATTTGCCACATGTTATAGATTAGGAAAATGAGGCTCAGAAACGGTCCAAGGCCACATTTCTCACCAGATGGGAGTCTTGTAAGACCTTTAATTGAGATTTCCTGAGTCTGAATCTGCCCATCCTTCCATCAATGTAGCTAAATGATTGTCCTGGCCCCTTGTTGGCCCTTTCCACATCCTGCCAACCTTAGACACACGCCAACAAAATATAGCACCTAGATATTACAAGATTTGGGAACAAGGTCTTTAGGTAAGAAAGATGGCGGGCTCACACACCGGCTGCGGATGGGATCGGATTCAGTGGCTCTGCCTGCAGCCGACTTCGCCAGAAGATGAAATCTCGCTCTTCCTCCTAAAGATCCCCAAAATAGAGTCATTTGACTATGATACTCATTTGTAAGTAAAAGACGGTCGGTAAGGATTTTGTTTTCGCTGTTTTGTTTTGTTTTTGAATTCAAGTAAATTACAACGGCAAGCCATACACCGTCAAAGCCCCAGCAGGTGCAACCTTCGGCAGTGGAATAAAACAGGCCTTCGTCTTTCTGTGGGAGTTGATTAAGCAATGATTCCCAGTCACCAAAACGTATTCCATTAAGCTCCAAAATTCTCTAATAATTTACTGGGTATGTTTTTCAATACTTGGAAAATCTACATGGGTTTTCCATCCGTACACCACTAGCTTGACTCATCCTTTTATTTTAGCAATGGCCCAGAAACAAAGAGAGGGAAAGTATATGTCAAGGCTCCAGGAGAGGTGGGAGTGTGGAGAGGACCCAAACACATGCCACAATTATCTTTATTGATGAAGAGTGACCTTTTGATCAGGATACATGTATTTCAGTCACCTTCAGTTTCCTCTTGAACAAAAGAAGAAGTTACACTTCTAGTTTGAAAGCAAGTCTATTCATAGGAGAGCTGGTGTGAGGACACTGGAGTTAGTTTATCAGTGATTTCAATCAAGGGTGTATTGAACCTGGTCCCTTAATCATTTTTAGAAAAAAAACATTGTTAACAAAAACTTCAGTTCTCAGCTCTGCCCCTTTTTTTACCTGCCTGGGTCCTCATTGCTTTATCAAATGAGTCTGTGCAAGTGGATTTTATAGAATGAAGATTATTTTTAACAAAGTGGAAACATTGTTTAATTTGGAAACATTTTAACAAGCACCTCAGACCTCTTTACGCTTGACCAGATAACCCATCATTCACTGGGAAGGTGTTTAAAACAGGGTCCACGGTTACCCCCTAGCACCTGTATCGTAAGGTTTGTCTCCCTCATCGGAGTATTTACTCCGGTGTGGGCTGGAAATCTACTAGAAAAATTAAAGTCTAGGCACTGAGTTATCCAAAACGTGCCTAGAAAATCCAAAGTCCTTCCCACATATTATCAGCTGGTGGCTACATTTGTTGAATGAAAGAATTCTGGGTAAAAGTCAGAAATGATTGTCCAGCTATTACTATTTAGACAACTATGGTCACTTGGACTCATGTTTCTGCCAAACCCTCAGACAGAAATACCCTTTAGTGCTTTCAGTTGTTCGCAACCTGGCTTGGGATTAACAGAGAAACCTTTTCCAAATGGGTTCAGAATGCTTTGCAGACCTTTCTGGAGACTCTGGAGCACAGTGGAAGAATACCATATTTTAGGCAGGCGGACGTGAGTCGGAACCTCTGCGTGACCCCCACGTGGCTAGGCAGCATTGGGAAAATTGACTTCTTTCCTCCTGTGTTGCAGTGCTTGGTGATGAGGAGAACACTGTGGTGAGAAGTCAGGTTCACATACGCAAAGAACCCAGCTGAGTGTCTGACTCGTAGGAAACTCTCAGTAAACATGAGTGAGGAAAATGTTACACAGTACTTATGAGTTTCCATGGCACTTTATGCATTGCTTTTGCTCACCACTAGCTTGTATGGCCATTGGCACATGATGAAGGCAGATAGCATCAAAAAAACTACAGTTAAGGGGCGCCTGGGTGGCTCAGATGGTTAAGTGTCTGACTTCAGTTCAGGTCATGCTCTCACAGCTCGTGGGTTCGAGACCTACGTGGAGCTCTGTGCTGACAGCTCAGAGCCTCGAACCTGCTTCCGATTCTGTGTCTCCCTCTCTCTCTGCCCCTCCCCACTCACAGTCAGGCTCTCTCTATCTCAAAAATAAATAAACATTAAAAAAGTGTTTAAATCTACAGTTAAGATACTAGAATGGAACATGAATAAAGATAAAAGAAATCAAAGCAATGAAATGTTAATACCAAATTTCTATGTCTGGAACTATGAAAAAAAACAAAACAAAACTCCCTGAATAAAAATACCTCTTAATTCAAACTTGTATCCTCTACAAGCTTTGAAGCATCTTGTTAATACTGTATATAGCTGAAATTGTGAAAAAAAAATAAGGAAAATTCCAAAAGAACAAAAATAAAAAGAGGCATTGAAGTTAAAGTGCCATGTTTAGTTTTTGTTTTTGCTTTTGGTGTTGGTGTTGGTTTTGGTTTTCGTTTTGGTTTTGGTTTTTGCAGAATCCAAGGCTTTCGAAGGAGCATCTGCTGATGCAATCAAAGTCGCAAGGAGGCTAAACCAACTCCAGGGGAAACGGAAGAATTCACAGGATGTTCAAGACAGAGTGCCCGAGCTGGGACCCGCTAGCACAGATCACTGGCGAAGCTCGACATAACTGATGCTCTGGGTAACGCCCACCCACCAGTACCGACAGACAATCAGCCAACTTCTCTATCTTCATTGTTGCCTTAAACAGAGAAAAAGTCTCCTCTAAGAATTCATAACCATAGAGAATATTATGAGGGCACCTGGATGGCTCAGCCCGTTTGAGTGTTCAACTTCAGCTCAGGTCATGATCTCACGGTTCATGAGTTGGACCTGTGAACACAGAACCTGCTTCAGATCCTCTGTCTGCCTCTTTCTCTGCCCCCCGCCCTGCTCATGCTCTCTCTCTCTCTCTCTCTCAAAAATAAATAAACATTAAAAAAAAGAAACTATTATGGCATGTGGAAGAGGAAGAGTAACACAAATGAAATGTCCTAAAGTCTGTACACAGTCTGTACACTGTACGAAGGTAGAGAGAGTAATTAACTATGTGTTTTGTAAGATCAGTACACACATTACCATTTCAATAGTAACCACTAGAATAATACAAATAGCGGTCATAACTTCAAAACCAGTAGACAAAGACAAATAGAACTTGAAGTCTTCAGTCACTTAAGAAAAATAAAATCATAGAGGAGAGAGAAGAAGCAGAAAACAAAATATAGGACAGCAGATATAAATTCAATTATATAAATAATTACCAGATAGAAATTAACTGAATTTTCACTTACAAGACAGAGACTTGGATTGCTAGGAAAAAAATCAAATCAAATGGTATGAAATAATTGATACCGTGTAATAAAAAAAAAAAACCAGAGGAGATGAAAATAGCAAAGTCATAGTCAATAACCACCAGATCAACTACTGATCAATCAAAGATACTGAGAAATCCCAAATATTTGGACATTAAATGATTTTAAAATCATCTCCAGGTCACAAAATAAATCACAAGTGGGGCGCCTGGGTGGCTCAGTCGGTTAAGCATCTAACTTTGGCTCAGATCATGATCTCATGGTTTATGAGTTCGAGCCCCCACGTTGGGCTCTGTGCTGACAGCTGGGAGCCTGGAGCCTGCTTCGGAGTCTGTGTCTCCCTCCCTCTCTGCCCCCACCCCTTGCACCCTGTCTCTGTCTCTCAAAAGTGAATAAACATTAAAAAATGTTTTTGAAAAGAAATCACAAGTAAAATTAGAAAATAGTTAGGGCTGAATGAAGAAAGCCCAACATACCAAAAATTAAGGGAGCTGGTGCATAGAGTGAAAGGTACAGTGCCGTCTGCTTGTATTAGGAAAGAAGTAACAAGCAAATTAAGTCTACACCTAAAAATAAAGAGGAAAAGAGAATAAATTAAGTCCAAAGAGAACAGAAGAATGTAAATAATAAATTCAAGAGCAGAAAATAAATGAAGTGGACAACAAAAACCAATGGAGACAATCAGTGTAACAAAGGTGATTTCTCTGAGACACCAGCCAAACTGACAACCATGCTTGTCAGACAGAGAAGACAAAACAAGAGAGAGGACACACTTTACCAGTTTTAAGAATGACAGAGGGGGCGCCTGGGGGGCTCAGTTGATTACGAGTCTGACTTCGGCTCAGGTCATGATCTCACAGTTCGTGGGTTCGAGCCCCGCGTCCGGCTCTGTGCTGACCGCCAGCTCAGAACCTGGAGACTGCTTCGAATTCTGTGTCTCCCTCTCTCTGACCCTCCCCTGCTCACACTGCCTCTCTCTCTCTCTCTCTCAGAAATAAAAAAGGAAAAAAAAAAAAATGACAGAGGACACAGTGTAGACTGTGTTCTGAGCTAGCAGATGGATCAATTGCCTAGGTCAGAAAGCTCGGAAACATACCCCACACATACAATGAATAATTGATATATGACCGAATTCGTGTAGAAAATCTGGGAGAAAAAGCTGAAATTGTTCCTTGGTGACAGGGGGACAGTGGAATAGACAGTATTACCCACGTTACCCATATTACCCATATCCCCTCCGTCATAACCGTTATCTGACCACCAGCTACGTGGGGACTTTCACAGGCAGTGGAAGCTTCCTTCCCAGTGGCGGTCCAGAAAAGAACAGAAACGATATTCCCTCATCCAATGGGTGATACCATCTGTCTAAAAATGTCCCAGCTCCCTCACCACTCAAGTGGATAAGCAGATAAACTGAGATTCCATTTCTGTGCTGACTCCTATGGTTCCCTCGATGGGACTGATCTCTGATTCCTCACAGTGGCAACTCACGTGATTTCATATTGGTCATTGTTGACTGCCTTCCCCACCTGGTTTCTTCTCTAATAACTTCGTAGCTTCACTTCTTTTTTAAAAATGTTTATTTATTCTGAAAGACAGACAGGGTGCACACATGAGTTGGGGAGAGGCACATAGACAGGGAGAGAGAGAGAATCCCAAGCAGGCTCCGCACATCAGCACGGAGCCCAGCGTACAGCTCGATCTCACAAACCGTGAGATCGTGACCTGAGACGAAATCAAGAGTTAGACACTTAGCCAACTGAGCCACCCAGGAACCCCTTAAATTCACTTCTTAAATAAACTACTTATTCCCCAATCATTTTCTTGTGGTCTTCCGAGTGGGCAACCAAGATTGTTATTATGTGTTTAAAAGAGGAAGTCAGGAACGGAGGAAGGGAGAGGGGGAGGGAGAAGAAGGCAGAAAATGGCAGAATTTTTACAAAAATGATTTAACTATCTGCTATCTCGGAGATGCCCATTCCAGCCTGCAAAAAAAAGAATGGGTGATAAAGAAGAAACTCAAGGTTTACATCAAATGATTTTAAGAAAAGTCCCTAGAAACTGACATGTAACTTTATTTTTGTTTTACTTTTTTAACATTTATTTATTCTTGAGAGATAGAGAGTGACAGAGCATGAGCAGGGAAGGGGCAGAGAGAGAGCAGAATCTGAAGCAGGCGCCAGGCTCTGAGCTGTCAGCACAGAGCCCGAGGTGGGGCTCAAACCCACCGAGAGATCATGACCTGAGCTGAAGTTAGACACTTTAACCACCTGAGCCACCCAGAAGCCCCACCAGGAAACTGGGAAATGTACTCATTCTGTTCACCTTGCTTAAAAAAATTAAAGCAGCCTAGATTATGGTGTGATGATATTTGGCACAGTGGGCAGTATCAATTTCACCAACAGAAAGACTAAAACAAATAAATAAAATTTGGAAGACAACCCACAGCATAGTGTAAGTGATATTCTCAGCATTCCTAGAATTAATTCAGCGAAGCCTGCACAAAGCAGACAACTTAGGAAACACAAGTATGGAGGTGACCCCTAGGAAAATTAAAAGGAGGAATTTCTTTCAAAAATCGCTACCAGTACATAAAACCTAGGGTAAGAAAAAGCTGAAACGGGCATGAAGGAGGGCACTTGTTGGGACGAGCACTGGGTGCTGTATGGAAACCAACTTGACAATAAACTATAAAAGAAAAAGAAACAAAGAAAAGAAAAGAAATATTGGTAAAAAAAAAGAAAAGAAAAGAAAAGAAAAAGGCAAGTCAAAAGATATCTAATGAGTGCTTCTCAATAGAAGCGTATCAGCATCTAGTTAAAAAGTAAAATGTTGGGGCACCTGGGTGGCTCAGTTGGTTAACGACCGACTTCAGCTCAGGTCATGATCTCACGGTCTGTGGGTTCGAGCCCCGCGTCAGGCTCTGTGCTGACAGCTTGGAGCTCTGAGCCTGTAGCCTGCTTCGGATTCTGCATCTCCCTCTCTCTCTCTCTCTGCCTCTCCCCTGCTCATGTTCTGTTTGTGTCTCTCTCTCAAAAATAAATAAACATTAAAAAGATTTTTTTTAAAAAGTAAAATGTTATAAATTTTTTTTAAAAAAAGATGCCTCCATTACTATTATCACATACTGCAAACAGCTCAAATAAAAAGAATTGCCATTGGATATGATGAACAGAAAATGGATTAGCAAGGCCGGATGACTGCAGGGGGTGGGGGAGTGGAGGGCAGGGAGCTGTAATTTAGATCACTCGGGTCATTACATCTGTGCATGAGATCCAACTTCCAGTCTTCCACCATCTTGTTTCCCCCTTCTGGAGTTTCCTCATGTTGTGAATATCCAAGTTATTCTCCAGGATTTATTTTTTTTAAGGTTTTTCTTTTATTATTTCTGAGAGAGAGAGCGAGATGGCGTGAACAGGGAAGGGTCAGAGAGAGAGGGAGACACAGAATCTGAAGCAGTCTCCAGGTTTTGAGCTGTCAGCACAGAGCCCATCGTGAAGCTCGAACCCACGAACCGTAAGATCATGACCTGAGCCGAAGTCAGACACTTAACCCACTGGGCCACCCAGGCATCCAGTATTCTTCAGCATTTAGAACTGAGCAGATGACACCACATGTAGTCTGTTCACCAGAGAATGAGTAAAACCATAATTTACTGTATTCCTAACATCTACTGAAGTAGCCTGAATCTACCCTACAGTTTTGAGACCATCTCATTTTGATCTTATGTATATGATCAGAATACACACACACACACACACACACACACACACACACGTTTACATCACATGAGCATCATGGCTTATTCCATCCAGCAACAGAATGAAAAAATATACAAAGTTAATCATCAGCTCTCTATTTACTTTTATCTCACTCCTCTGTTTAACTCCCTCAACTAGGATATTCCTGGAGAGAAATATCTTTGTATTTTAATTTTAGTAGACAGTTCAAGATTAATTTTTAAAGATTTAGCCATTTACTCTCTCACTGGTGAGCCCTATGCATCCTTTTTATAATTTTGTTAGTCTGAAGGTTGAAGAATATATTATTTCTTTAATTGTTTTTATCTGACCACTAGGGAGAAAGAATATCACATTACATACTTACTGGCCACTTTTATTTTCTTTTCTAGAGTTATTTGTGTTTAAGTGTTTTTGCCCAATTTTTTCTAAATTATTTTTAACATTTATTCATTTTTGAGAGACAGAGAGACAGCACGTGAGCAGAGGAGGGCAGAGAGAGAGGGAGACACAGATTCCTAAGCAGGCTCCAGGCTCCATGCTGTCAGCCCAGAGCCCAGTGTGGGACTCGAACCCACGAACCATGAGATCATGACCAGAGCCAAAGTCGGATGCTCAACCAGCTGAGCCATCAAGGTGCCCCTTTGCCCAATGTTTTATTTGTTTGTTGATTTCATGAGCTTCCAGGAGCCCTGTGTATTTTAAAACATTTTTTACGTACCCTGTGTTGTGTCTTCTTTTGACTTTTTAACTAATTTGTCACAAAATACGTACAAATTTTTTTCCTTTTTAAAACATGAAGTCTTTTTTAGGGCACCTGGGTGGCCCAGTCAGTTAAATATCTGATTTTGGCTCAGGTCATGATCTCATGGTTCATGGTTTCAAGCCCCACGTCTGGTTCTGTGTTGACAGCTTAGAGACTGGAGCTGCTTCTGTGTCTCCTGGTGTCTCACTGCCCCTCCCTCACTCACACTCTGTCTCTGTCTCTCAAAAATAAATAAACATTAATAAAATAATTTTTAAAATACAGTATCTTTTTTCCCTAATTTCTTTTTTTCTAAAGAGAGAGAGGGTGCAAGTGGGGAAGAAGAAGAAGAGGGAGAGAGAAAGAGAGAGAGAGAGAGAGAGAGAGAGAGAGAATCCCAAGCAGACTCCATGCTCAGTGCAGAGCCTGATGCAGGGCTCAATCCCACAACCCTGAGATCATGACCTGAGCTGAACTCAAGAGTTGGGTGCTCAACCAACTGAGCCACCCACGTGCCCCCTTTTTCCTATGTTTTTAACAAGCATCTGAATGAATATAAATTTGGGCACTTTCACAAGAATTCAGGGCACACAATTTCCAGATGTCCCCAAAGTATCTATGGAGCCAATGCAAGGAGTGAGCTCACAGGGCAATAAAGACTTGACATCATCATTTTGTTCAACGATGGAGTCACCCAAGTCCTCTGTCCCCTGATTTCTACAGCTTGACAGTTCTGGGGGATTTGAGCCTACAGAGCACTCATCCAAGAGCATCGAATAACTCACCACCAAAGTTTGGGTCACCCAACTCAGCCATTCCACAAACTATATCTTCTTCGCACCAGCAAACATGACAGACAGAAATGAGCCTGCCTTTCTTTTTAAATGTCACCTTTTAAATCACCAGAGTGAATTGGGTTGCAGGAAACCAATCTGAACGAATGCAGGCTTGTCTATTGTGTTTGTAATTGCTTTTGCCAAAGATTCATTTAATCAGTATTCCAGAATATGATGGCGTGCTCCATATTCTCCAATTCTCAAAATCAGACGCTAAGATTCACAGAGGTGAGGAGTGACATACTCCAAACAGGAAATTCACAGCTAAACTAGGACAGTGCCACAGGCTGCCTTCCGGACACTTAAAATTCTACCTCAAAGTTCTATAAATTAAAAGAAAAGGAGTAATTAAATAAATTCTTCTTAAACTATTAGTGTTTTTAAAATGCACAATTCTGAAAGCAGCATCGAGTGGAGGGTTTGGGTTGGGGTACTTTCTTCTACATGTTTTCTTCTTCCCATGTGGATTCTACTTCTGCATTTATGACTCACTGAGTGTCTGATTGCAGATGTCAAAGACATCAGCAGATCTGGTTAACAGATCTTTTTGACTTTCACTTGAGTGAAATTAGTTTCCAGGATAAAGGCACTAACACGTTCCCCTTAGATTTTCTATTTTACCTAAAATGTTCTTCCCCTCCCGATCTGACAAATGTTTATTAAAGGCAGAGCCCCAGGCTCTGAAAATAATGTTACTAAGGGAAAGAAGAAAATATTCGAAGTAAAATAGTTTATCGTTGAGCGTTCGTTGGCATTTGTTCTGAAGACACCAGGAAAGAATGGAACATGAAGTCAAGGGAAGCTTACCCTTAGGGTGCGTGCCCGCAGGGGACAAATGGAAATTTGGCCCTGTAAATGACCAGCTGATGACAAGACGGCCACCCTTTATAAGGTGTTGCTGGGTTCCAGGCTCTGTGCTTTGGGGGATTATCTCACCGAAGAGTCACACAATCCCAATAAGCTTCATGGAGTCGTGGCAGAAGCCCTTGTGAGGATCAAGAGCAGTGCAATCCAAAGGGACTGTCACAGGCCATCTGTACAATGCCCTTCAGAGACATGGTGGCGGGGTGGGCGGCAGGGTAGGTGGGTCCCTCACTAAGGAGTCTGTTAGCACAAAAGTCAGAGGAAATTGGAATCCACCGCGGAAATGTGATCTTTACCTCGCCGAACTTAAAACTTGTTAGTTGCAGCTGAAGACATTTTTTTAAATGAAGTTTCAGTAAGAAACTCATTATACAAGATACAATCATTTTGGAAAGAAAAGTATTATTTAACACATTCCCCACGTGAAATGGCTCCAGATTGTAAAATGACTTTTCTGTATTGGAGTTCACTCAAATCTCATCCTGGGTACAATGTGCTTACAGATCTAATTCTAAAAATATCCCTTTGTATTTTGGAACTCAAAACTAGTCTGCTTAAGTGGGAGGGAAAGGGAGTTTCAAGTTTCTCATTCTCTATGGCTCCTAAGTGAATTGCTACAAAGTACATCATTTACCATCTCTATGATGCCATGCATAGAACATTCTTTGAAGGGCTCAGGGAAATTACTGGAGTGTAGGATTGTCCAGGGTCACACTCAATGAAACAGTCTTTTTTCACATCTGTTAAAAGAGTGAACGTTTCACTTCTGAACAGATATTCCTACATTTTTGAATATTTTTTTTTTGACTGATCCATCCCATGTAAAATCCTGGATCTGGTATAAGACTGGAAAACCCCACTAGAATCAAAGCCATCATCTGGTCAAATGGCCTTTTATGAAACCAAACCATATGGAAACTTGGGTGATATCTGGGGGCTTTTTTGCAGGGTATTCTCTTTGTGTATTTCACAGTGGTTGAAGTATGCCAGAGGATGGCATAAGGGTGTCATTCAATTAAAGCAAAAAAAAAAAGTCCTGTCTCTCAAATGGCTTTATTTTGGAGAACTGGTAGAAGAAATCAAAACCAACACACTCAGAAAATACGTCCAAACCAACTCACGCAGTTAGAAGAAGGGTTTGTACTAATTGGTTGTCTTTAGCGGAACTATTTTGTAAAGTGTATTCTAAGAAGAGAGTGATTTTTTTTTCAAATCTAAGATGGACAGCAAGGAAGAGGCAATTCTTTTCATCTGAGCTCCACCTTACTCTATTAAAGATTTAAGAAAAGTTTTCAGAGAGAAGAGGACTGTATCCCTCGTCTCTAAAAAGTTTGGATTGATATTCTGTGCTCTCCGACACATGGGGCTGCTTACATTTAAATTCAATGAACATAAATCAAATAAAATTAAAAATTCCTCTTCAGGGGCGCCTGGGTGGCTCAGTTAGTTGGATGTCCAACTTCAGTTCAGGTCATGATCTCGCAGTTTGTGGGTTCGAGCCCCGCGTCGGGCTCTGGGCTGACAGCTCAGAGCCTGGAGCCTGTTTCGGATTCTGTGTCTCCCTCTTTCTCTGCCCCTCTGCCGCTCATGCTCTCTCTCTGTTTCAAAAATAAATTTAAAAAAATTTTTTAAATAAAAAATAAAAATTCTTCTTCAGTCATATGAGGCACACTTTAAGTGCTTGTCAGTCACATGTTATCTAGTGGCTATCATATCGCACAGTAAAGGTATAGAAAATACCCTTTGAAATGATTTGAAAATGATTCAGTATGAAAAATTGTATTCGACAGTGTTGGTTATTGATTAAGCATCTTGCTAGCACCAACTAATTCCAAAGTTCTCCCACATCTGGGACTGTCAAACCTGGAATACCCAAATGATTCAAATTAGTTAGTTTTAATTCTTCAGTTATTCCCTGATGATCAAAATTTCTGTTAATAAATTATCACTCAGAGTTGAAGCTCTCAATCAAGACAAGCATCTGACTCTTGATTTTGGCTCAGGTCATGATCTCACAGTTCTTGGGTTCGGGCCCCGTATCAGGCTCTGTGCTGACAGTGGAGCCTACTTGGGATTCGCTTGCTCTCTCCCCATCTCTCTCTACCTCTCCCTGCTCGGTCACTCTCTCTCTCTCTCTCTCTCTCTCTCTCTCTCTGACTTCAAAGTAAATAAATAAACTTAAAAATATTTTCCAAAAGGAAAGACAGTTTTCTTGTGTAAAGCCATAAACATTACGACTTCTTTATTACAGAAGTTAGCCTACTGTAGTAGTATAGAAATTGCAACAAGAACTAAAAATATGTGACACTGACTTAGCAATCAAGAGGTAAGTAGCAAGACAATGAGTATCAGAAAACTCAAGAGCCTTTTTATTTGTTGGAAAGGACACTTCATTAAACTGTTTACACTGATCATTGGGAAAGTGAACAACTGTCTCCTGGACGTATAGTGCCAGGGAAGGAAAACAAACACAGGTCAGTAGTTATTTATTGGGTGTTACAGGCTACATTCAGCAAGGCATGAAAAGAAAAATGTGAGATCAGGTGAAAATTGTCTGGTTTGAAAGAGAACGAATGGGGGTGCCTGGGTGGCTCAGTCGTTAAGCGTCTGACTTCGGCTCAGGTCATAATCTCACAGTTCGTGGGTGCGAGCCCCGTGTCGGGCTCTGTGCTGACAGCTAGCTCAGAGCCTGAAGCCTGTTTCAGATTCTGTATCTGGCTCTATTTCTGACCCTCCCCTGCTTACTCTCTCTCTCTCTCAGAAATAAATAAAACATTAAACTATTTTTTTAATTAAAAAATTGTTAAGANAAATTCACTGTCTTCTTTTAAGAAGTCTTGGGGGGCACGTGGGTGGCTCAGTCCATTAAGTGTCCAACTTCAGCTCAGGTCATGATCTCATGGTTCATGGGCTCGAGCCCCGTGTTGGGCTCTGTGCTGACAGCTCGGAGCCTGGAGCCTGCTTCGGATTCTGCGTCCCTCTCTCTCAGCTCCTCCTTTGCTTGTGCTCTATTTCTCTCTCTGTCTCTCAAAAATAAACAAAAATTTAAAAAAAAGAAGTCTTGGACATTGTTCTGCATTGTTCTGATGAGTTACTTGGAGTTTATCTTGATACTTTCAGAGCTTATTTTTAAGTTTTGCCGAGCAGTCTGGAGCACCCTTCGTTCCAGACTAGTCTAGCACTGCTACGGAGGCATGGCCTTTGGGATTGGGGGGGGAGGGGGGGTTCTACCGAATCCCAGGTGTTCAGTGAGGTCATTCTACTAGAGTCAGAGTGTGATTCTCCTGGCTCTGGTGGGCTCACATGTAGATCTGAACATTCAGCAATAAACTCAAGAAAATTCTTATACAGACTTCCGGAGCTTTCTTTATTTAGCTTCCTATCCTCTGATACTCTCTCCTAGAAATCACAGCTACCTCAGACTCCCTGCTTCTCAATCTTCTCGGCTCAGGAGGATTGCTCTCATCTGCTAAGCTGCCCCGCTTCCTGCTCCATGTCTCCACGTTTGTGAAAGAGCCTCTAGGTAGAAAGTCAGAGCAATCCTGGGCTTGTCTCGTGTGCTTCTCTTCAGTCAGGGTGACAGTCCTGAGCTGCTGGGTGCCTATGTCTGAAACACCTGTCTCAAGGCACTGTCTACAGCTCAGTGGTTAAGTGTCTGACTACGGCTCAGGTCATGATCTCACAGTACGTGAGTTCCAGCCCCACATAGGGCTTTGTGCTAACAGCTCAGAGCCCACAGCCTGCCTCCGACTCTGCGTCTCCCTCACTCTCTGCCCCTCCCTTGCTTGTACGCGCGCTCTCTCTTCTCTCTCTCTCTCAAAAATAAATATACAAACTTAAAAAAATAAATAAAATAAAACACCTGTCTTATAAATGTTACAAATGTTGTCGTCCAGCTATATATAGGCTCAGAAGTCAAAGGACTCTATACTTAAAATGAAGGCATTCTAGTATATGTAAGTTACACCTCAGCAAAGTTGATTGTTAAACGCAGTAAAGATGATAACAGAATACTCAGATACCTGTCACTCCAAGTGTTGAGAACTACAGTAAAGGTATAGTTATTAAGACACTGTGGTACGTGGATGAATGGAACAAGATAGAAGAACCCAGAAACTCACCATAGGCTGAAGTTTCAATCATGACAACGTGGCAATTAAGTTAGGAAAAAATGTGCTGGTAAATACTGGTGGGGCAATTTGTTACCCACGTCAGAAAAAACAAATTGCATTCCAACCTCACATGATGTGAAATAGGTATAGGCTGACTAAAGACTTAAATATGAAAAGCAAAAAAAGTTAAAACTCTTAGAAGATAACACAGACAAATATCTTTGTGGTTTAAAGTGAGGAAAGAATTTCATATACACAAAAAAAATACAAACAAGAAACATATTGACATTCTGAGTACATTAAAATTGTAAATCTTCTAGTCCTCCAAAAATACTATATAGAAAGTGGACAACAGGTTAAAAACTGTGAAATTATAAATAAACACATTACTTAACACAAAACTAAGCACATTAGTATCAAAGCTACATAAATTAATTCCACAAGTTGCTAAGAAAGAAAATAAAACTACTCCCTCAGAATAGTAAAAACTTGGATGAGAACTTCGAAGGTGAGAGTTCATGGATGGGGAATAATCGTATGAAAATATTCAGACTCGGGGCGCCTGGGGGGCTCAGTTGGTTAAGCATCTGACTTCGGCTCAGGTCATGATCTCACAGTTTGTGGGTTCAAGCCCTGTGTCGGGCTCTGTGCTGACTGCCAGCTCAGAGCCTGGAGCCTGTTTTGGATTCTGTGTCTCCCTCTCTCTCTGACCCTCCCTTGCTCACGCTGTCTCTCTCTCTCAAAAATAAATAAAACATTAAAAAAAATTTTTTAAAAAGAAAAGAAAATATTCAGTCTTGTACGTGATTGGGGAAATGCTTAAAACCCAATGAATTCCACTTACAAACTTGGCAAAAAACATTTAAAATACCATCAATGTCAAGTGCTGGCCGTGATGTGGATAGCAGGAACTCTTTTATGCCATTGGCGGAAATATAAATTGTTACAGTCTTTTTGAAAAACAATGGGATTTTCTAGCAAAATGGAGGACCCACAAATCCAATAACCTATCACCCCCCAGACTCACTGACCTAGAAGAGCTCTCACACGCGTGCACCCAGAAGCATAGAAAGTATCACAGTCTTTTCCATATTATCAAATAACTGGATAATTACCAGGATAAGTAGAGTTTGGTATAGTTGTGTAATGGAATAATACACACATAAGAGTTAATGTGGGGACCATTTTTTAAAATTTTTGTATATAGAGAGAGCACACATACAGGAGAGAGGGGCAGAGGGGGAGAGAGAGAGAGAGGGAGAGAGAGAGAATCCCAAGCAGGCTCCATGCTTGATGGGGAGCCCAGTGCAGAGCTTGATCCCACAACCCTGGGATCACGACCTGAGCTAAAACCAAGAGTCAGGCGCTCGACCCACTAAGCCACCCAGGAGCCCCCGAAAGGAGCATTTAAAAGCAACTAAATAGGAGGAAAGCCATAAAAAACTGGGCACGGTATTAGTTGAAATACTATAAATATTAGCAACTGGTATGATACATGCAATATCGTGATACTGGAGAAGGGTCCTAGAGATGCTTTGATGTGCCAGGGAGTAACTTTTTATTTTGTGGGTCATGAGAAAGTCTAGAACTTTCCATGAAATTTTCCTGAATATCCAGGGTAGTTGGGGCCCAAAGCGGCTTTAGGATAGTGACTATTTACTGAGTGGCTGGAAAACACTTTCATATTTTACAAACAAGCATACGAGTGCTGAACACTTCCATGTGAGCCACAGATACAGTTGTCAGTGAATAAGCTACAAAGGAGGGGTCACCTCATGATGTCGGACACAGACATGACGGTGGAGGTCGTCCGAGGGGTGGGCTGCAGAATTGGCATGGGTAGGTAGGGCAGAGCTCTCGGGGACCTTCTCAAGGATTAAGGATGTTCCCCCTCATGAGGCATAATCAGAGGACCCCAAGGTTCATATTACTGCTGATCTTTATACTTTTCCCCCATCAGAAAACCATGTGCTTATAATTATCCGTCCCTTAACACAATCAATAAAATTGGTGAGAAAAAAAGATGGAAAATGATAAATGTCATTTCAGATCAAGGAATACAGCCTTTTGGCTGGAGGGACAGAGGTCGCATCCAGATGGAACAGCATAAATATTAAAAGGAGAAGAGTTGAAAAAATATGGTGTCTGATCCTGGCCACGCAACATGGTGACAGTCTGTCGAGCACTTGAACCATCCAGCAAGAATACTAACACGGAACGAATGTCTTCTGTGGTAAGGGTTCATCAAAGTGATGAGCTGGAAAATAAGACTCACCCTGTAAGTGTCTGTGCATCGATATGCAGGGAAGCAGTATTGTTTGTTCTGAACTTTTCTGCTGTGAATTGGAGATTGGTTTGAAGACCGAAAGGCAGAAATATAATCGAGTTTTCCAAGCTTGCACAGACAGTCCCCCACAAAGATTTTGTTTGAGAAACATGGGGGACCAGTCATCAACTGTGTTTCCGAAATGCAGACTCGGTTCCTGGCCTGTGTCCTCTCAGTCTCCACCACAGTCCACCTTCGCATTGCTAGCTGCAAAGCTCTGAATCACGCAGCTGCAAAAGTCCCTTATTTATACTGTTTTTCTCTTTCTCTGATTTCTATACCACGTGGAAGAAGTTGGCTTGTCTTTGAAATGGACCATGTCAAGAAATAAACTACCCAGTCAGAAAGATAACTCTATTCTAGGCAAATCTTTTGTTTTCAGAAGACAGAGACTGAAAATAATGTGGCCACAATTACTGAGAGTAAATTGTCAGAAAATGTGACTCATTTGACAAAGTTTAAAGTGGTAAAGCATGTAGGCGCTCCTGAGTGGCTCACTCAGTTAAGCGTCCAACTTCGGCTCTGGTCATGATCTCGTGGTTCATGGGTTTGAGCCCCGCGTCTGGCTCTGTGGTGACAGCTCGGAGCCTGGAACCTGCTTTGGACTCTGTGCCTCCCTCTATCTCTGCCCCCCCTCTACTTGTGCTTTCTCTCTCTCTTTCTCTCTCTCTCAAAAATAAATAATAAATAGTAAGACAAAAAAATTTTAAGTGGTAAACCACTGTTCAAATGTTTGGCAACTATTCTTTTTTTTTAACTTAACTAATTTTCAGGGGATAAAAATCCAAGTTGTTTTGGCAAGATACGCCATCCAGAACATTCTCTTACCTTTACAATTCCAAAGGTGGGAATTTATTTTTACTTTCTTTCTTAACTACTTCTTGACATCCAGCAATAGTTTCTGAGAAAAGCAGGATGCTTTGCCCCTACAAGCTTCAAATCTGAGTTCATTTTGACCTTCCGTACTTTCAAGAGTCAGCAGTAACATGCCAGGTGGCTTTGGCTAATCTTACATTATTCCAAACATGCCTGTTTATGACGCCCAGGGAATCTTGGAGCCTTGCAATTTGCTTGTTTTCCTCCTGGGTTGTTGGTATATGCAAAGTGAACCAGTAATAACTGAGTAAAAAATGTGTCCGTGTTGCATGTTACAAGCGTGAGCTAGATGGAGAGCAGGTACCCTACAGTCTGGAAACCAGTTGGTGGAATCCCAAAATCATCCAGAAGGGGATGAGAGCAGAGGCAGTACCACTTTAGGGAAGAACCACACTCGGGTAAATTAAATGCCTGAAAGTTGAAAAATTCGGGGTGCCTGGGTGGCTCAGTCAGTTAAGCATCCAACTTTGGCTCAGGTCATGATCTCATGGTTTGTGGGTTCGAGCCCCGCGTCGGGCTTTGTGCTGACAGCTTGCTCACAGCCTGGAGACTGTTTCAGATTCTGTGTCTCCCTCTCTCTCTGACTGTTCCCTGTTCACACTGTCTCTCTCTCTCTCTCAGAAATAAATAAAACATTAAAAAAAATTTTTTTTAAAGAAAGAAAAATTCATCTAGTGCAAGGAAAGAGTTTTGGCAACACAACAATCTTAGAATCGCTCTCAATTTTTTCACGGGCTTGCTAGGATACAAATATAAATTGTCAGTCTTTTATCCAGTAGATAGCAACATCAATAACAGAAATAATAATGTAAAAATAAAAGAGAGAAGAACTCCCTATGATAAATGTCATTAGTTCTTTAAACTGATAGGAGAATAACATATTCCTGGCAGAATTTGAGCAAATATAATGTTACATAGGAAAATTGGACTTGAATATAATAGTCCCTGTATTTAAAATGCACGTAGTGGAGCACCTGGGTGGCTCAGTTGGTTAAGCATCCAACTGCGGCTCAGGTCATGATTTCACTGTTCATGAGTTCGAACCCTGTGTGGGGCTCTCTGCTGTCATTACAGAGCCCACTTGGGATCCTATCTCTCCCTCTCTTTCTCTCTCTGCCCCTTCCGCACTGTACTCTCTCTCTCTCTCTCAAAAATAAACTTTAGGGGCGCCTGGGTGGCTTAGTCGGTTAAGCGTCTGACTTTCGCTTAGGTCATGATCTCTCAGTTCGTGGGTTCAAGCCCTGCGTCGGGCTCTGTGCTGACTGCCAGCTCAGAGCCTGGAGCCTGTTTCAGAGTCTGTCACTCCCTCTCTCTCTGACCCTCCCCTGCTCACACTGTCTCTCTCTCTCCTAGAAATAAAAAAAAAAAATTAAAAAAATTTTTTTTTAAAAATTAAAAAAAGTAAACTTTAAAAAAGGCATGTAGCAAAAGTTGTAATCTACAAATACTTTCCAGAGTTCAAAACACTACAAATACTTAGTGTAAAATTTACACGGGAAAATAATGGACTACAGTGAAATATTTTCAGGAAAGTACAAATGAAAATGGAAAATATGGGAAACAGCTTGAATCTTTATCTGTAGGGGACACTGATCAAGAACTCAAATGACTTGTTGGAACTTGTTCTAGAATATACGATCTTAATAAAAATTCAGTAATGTTCCAAACAATTCAGTGTATATTACAAAGGATGTTGGATAGTTTGGGTTACAATGTTTGTTTAGCAACACCCCTGACAAAGCACAGAGTCTAACAATATCCACATCTAAGTGGCAAGGTCAGGGAAGTGGTAGAAAGACACTCCGTACCCACTTCTGAGATTTCCTCCAATCCAGTGTTACGCTTCCACTAAACGAGCTTGCTCTCCTTTCTGCGTTCCCCCACTTTGTAGACACGATTTTCTGACTAAAGTATCATTCTGACTTCCTTCCATTTTTTACCTTCAAGTCAATTTGTCGCCAAAATTCCAGTAAGGACTCTCCTCTCTGTTTCTCTTTGGTATAATTGTTGCTTTTGAAAACGCAGTCTCCTCCTGCTGTCACCCTACTCAAATACGTTCAACTTCTGGTTTGGGTTTTAATAGAGTTCCGGGTACTAGACCAGACTTCCCACCATAAAAAATACAACACAGTTTTGAAACGACAGTTTTCAGGCATTGGCGAGCAGGCCATGCAAGGCCATGATCCTTTAGAGAATAAAGACCCCTGAGGGGAGCCACACCTTCATCCCGCCCTCTGTTCGGGGACAATTTCCTAAAAGCAGCCCAGGAAGATGGAAACCAAGCAGGCACCACAGTCTTGGAGAGCTCAGGCATCAGGCAGGTCAGACTTCACTGCTGCTGAGATGGCTGAAATGAAATCACTTGTAGGGTACAAGACAGGGGCAGTTGTCGGAAAGGATACCCCAGGAGTGAGAAGTCCTTTGAAGGGTCCCCTGCAGGCCCGTGGCCAAAGGCAGGATGCGCATGTGAGGGCTGAGGCCCAGTGAGGGTCGGCAGAGAGCACCTGCTAGAAGTGGGGGGGCAGAAGGTACTAATGGCACCCAGGGCTGGCAGATGCTGAAATTCGGGTCGAGCCAGGCTGGAGAAATCCTTTTAACATCCTGCATGCAGATCAAATATCAGACAGTCGTGAGTAAGGACCACAGACTAAAGGCGTAGGGCATGGCCGTCTTTGGAGAGCACATCATAACAGAATATTCCTATAATTATATTACAATAACATAATATTCACAATAACACAGTATGTGAAGCCTGCAGCCTTCAGTAGAGAGTTGAACCAAAGCTTCCTGCTGATGTTATCCTCGGCTGGAGAGCCACGGTAGGCTGGCGTTTCCCCAGCTGGTGGTCTATGACCATATATTTTGCTTGTGGCATTGGAACATGAACTAGAGAAGAGGGCACTCTAGTTGGAGCAAAGCATGAGAAAAAATAAATCAACCTCCTATTTCCATTTGAAAGGAAACTGCGGTTTTAAGAAACATTTGTGCATTACTGCCCTGCTGCCAATCATATCATAATTCGGCATGATGAATACATTTCATCTGGTGGCTGAATTTATTTCTAGAAGTTGATATTAACCCCCTGCCTCTCAAAAAAAAAATACGTGTATTGGTCTGCTCTGATCATTTAGGTCAATGGAATCTAACAGAAGGGTTTTGCTACTTGCTGATATAAATAAAGACAATTTTACTTTCTATTATTATTTTGTAATGTTTATTTTATTTGTGAGAGAGAGAGAGGGAGACAGAGGATTCGAAGCAGGCTCTGTGCAAGGTCATGAACTGAGCTGGAGTCAGATGCTTAACTGACTGAGCCACCCAGGCGCCCCAATAATTTTGTTTTTAACCAAGGCAGTTCACTTAGATATTCACTGAGTATCCATCCTTTGGCAGACATTGACTCTGGCACTCAATGCTAGAATGTACAGTCTTATAGAACCCACAGGTCTGTATCTCCTCGTATTTCAAACCTTGAATTATAGACCTTGAATTCTTCTCAAAAATGGACCACATTAGAAAATGAGCATTTTAATGCTTACAATATTGCAATGTGAGTAGTATCTTTCCCTTACACAATCAGGAAACGAGGGCTCCAGGTAATTTCACTCTGGTCATCTAGCTCAGAATTTAATCTTCAGTCTCACTGACTCCAAAGCCAGTCAATGCTCCTTTTACCAAATCATATTGGAAAGTAGAGATCGGTCCATTTTGAAGACATGATAAAACAGTAGGTAAATCCTGTAAGATATAACCCCGGACATGTTTATTTCCATATCTTGTAAGAAGTCAGAGACAGTGGGAGAGTAGGAAGATATGGTCAAGTCTCTATCTTCATTTGTCTGGCTCTTTAAAAAGCAGGTTTTTTGGGGGGGGGAGGGAGGCGCACTAGGGTGGCTCAGCAGTGGAGCATCTGACTTGGGCTCAAGTCACGATCTCACGGTTCATGAGTTCAAGCCCCACATCGGCCTCCTTCTCAGCACAGAGTCTGCTTCGGATCCCCTGTCCCCGTCTCTCTGCCCCTCCCCGGCTTGCTCTCCCCCCAAAATAAATATTTTTTAAAAACAGACTTTTTCAAAAGAAAGGCAGGCATGCAGCTTCTTGTCCATTTCTCGTGTTTTGTCTATTTTCTTTTCCCACCCCGAAATGGTGCAGAAAAGTGCCTGGTGTATTCCAGCCCAAAGCAGCAAAACACAGCTGCTGTTCAGCTCGCATATGTACAAGTAATATTTGAATCCGTGATGTTGATAAGCAGCATCTATTTATTTTTAAGGAAGAACAAGTTCAGTAGCGCATACACACATCTGAGGTGTGTGGGGGTTGAACTGAATCATTAAGTTCATCTGTATGAGCATAAATTTGGTTTCCTCTCTGCCCTGTCTCATGTGCTACCTGCCCACATATGGGCAGAGAGCCATCAGTCCTCGCCTACAGGAGGGAATGCTTACTTGAAGACGACTGAGCAGAATCTGTCCCCACTCTCTTCTCCTGTCCTGTAAACCCGGCGAACCACAAAATTGACGGTTCTGCCTCTCCGTCGTCATCTGGATCTTCCCTTCCACGTCTACAGCCTCTTCTGGAAAGCAGAGGCCCGTGGGGCTTAGGGCTGGAGCCCTGAATGCCACAGGATTGCCAGGCTTCCCCAGCCCGGGTCTGGCAGGCAGAGCAGTCCACCGAAGCACTGACAGCTCTCTCCAGCGATGCGCCCACATTACTTTGCCTCACACCAAAGCCAAGAACCTCAGTTTGGTACTTCAGGCTCCAATCCCTGAATCTCCCCCTTCTTCCCACTGGAGAATCCCCGATCTCAATGTATAGCCAAGACCATGGAAGTGAACAGACTCAATCTTGAACAAATACTTAACACCACTGACCTCAGCTCCTTAGCCTATGAAGCAAGGGGGCCTGAACATGGCGATCTTACACTCTTATTGACTCATTATGATTTCTCTTAGGCTAGTTCCTCAGCTAAGCTAAAATAGAGATATAATTCACAAAATATCGGTACAATTTGCAAAATGTAGCTAACATAAAAGAGAACTATTTTAGCTACGCAATCTAAGGTATATTAAAATATACATACAGTAAAATATAAGTACCCTTGATCACTAATGGTAAATCTGAATGTATTGCCTTGATGCTTTGATTATCACTTTTGAAGGTGGAAAATTTTAAATACACACACAGGTAGAGAGAATAGTGTGGTCAATGCCTTGTATCTTCATCCAGTTTCTAGATGTTCCCTCATTCCATCTAACTCCCATTTCTCTTTGATTATTTGAAAGCAAATCCCAGTAATGTCATGTCCCCATGTCACCTAGATAAAATTCAGCATATACACATACACACATACACACACACACACACACACACACACACACACACACATACACATGTATTATTCGGCACATATTATCTTCGGCACATGTATATTCATATATACACATACATATTCAGCATATGCCTGAGTGATAAAAGTTCTCAGAAACTTAACCAAGGTATTATCATCAGACCTAAAAATAATCCCTTAATATTATCAGCTATCTTTTCTTCCCATCTCTCCTCTCGAAGTATTTTTAATGACACGTGGAATGGAAATCTGTCTTCACACTCATGGGTGAAGGGCAATGAAACCAGATCCGGGCCACAGCAGGAAACACAGTTAATTCAGCAACTTGGAGTGTAAATAAGAAAATCTTCGGGTCTCTAGCCCTTCCAGGACCCACTGATGTGAAGCAAAGGACCTAGAGTTCGAGCCCCGGGTAATATGAGCCCAGGTGTCCATAGGTTTTGTTTTTGTCTGGGTGGGGGGAGGGGAAGCTTTGATCTGTCACTTTCTTTTCAAGAAAGAAAACAGTAGAAAATATAGGGCCAAGACCAATACAAAGAAATTATCCTAATTGGAATGAGATCATTTCAAGAGGCCTAGACTTGGTGCAAAAATTCTTTTATTTTAATAAAGTTCACGTTCAGAGGAAAGCAGCCAGCCCAAATTAAGGAAAAGAATGAATTAGAGAATGCTGTAAGGAACAAGGATGGCTGATGGGCTCTCCCAAGGGCCAAATCAAGCCTGTGAAGTGTTTTATTTGACTCAGTCATTGAATTCTTTCAACAACTCCTATTATGTGTTTCCTGTGTGTGCCCTTCACAGATCTGAAAGCTAGAGCCACTACAGGAAAAAAAATAAACAAAGAGCTTACCCTCAGGGAGCTTGCCTTCTTCTTAGAACCTGAACCCATTCACTCATTGTGCTTGCTTTCATGCTTTGTTTCAAATGAGTAAGGAGGCCATTTAAGGGAGGTCAGGCCTTCCTCCACTACCCTTCCAGCCGCCCCCCACCCCCCCAGACCATACCCTCCTTCTAGTTTCTGACCCTGGCCACCAGACCACTAGATTCAGGGACATACTTTTTCCTTTTTCTTTTTTAAAGCATTTGAGTTTGTGACACTCTTTTGTTAAGCAAATCTCTTTTGCCTTCAAATGGAGGTAATCAATAGTGATATCCATTAGTGGGCTTTCCTAAGTTTATGCAAGAATTTTTCTCTCCAACATATACTGACTGAGCCTCTAATCTATGACAGTGCTGGGCTGGAAGCCAGGACTGCAGAGAGGTAAGTACTGGCCCACAATGTCCTGGAGCTCCGGGTCTGGTGGAGAAACCGACCCGCACACCTCACGCTAATATCATGTGACAGCTACCACATTAGATGTGCAGAAAGAGAAGGTCAAGGGCAGAGAATCCACTCTTCCAGCTCAGGGAGGCAGAGAGTCAAGGAAACATACAGAAAATACACACATCCTCCAGGGCAACAAAAGAGATCGACCAGAAGTGTACTGATAGTACATTTATAGATTTCTTATTGATAATTTAAAAGTTTGCTTCAGCAAGGGTGAATTATGTCTCAGTTGACTTGTGTCCCCAAATGTATCAAGTCCTCTCTTTTCCCGTCAAGTCGCACAAATGTAATTTCTGGGTCTACTTTACGTCGGATAATCACAGTTAGAAACATTATAACAAGACCTAAATTTTCTAGGGTTTTTTTTTTCAGGCCCATTAATGTCACTCAGATCAAATGATTGTGTGTGTGTGTGTGTGTGTGTGTGTGTTTTCAAAAAGATAAGGACCATCATAAATACGGTGGAAGTATTTGTGTGCTGATCAATTCAATTGCAGCCAAGATGCATGTTGTCTCGGCAGAGATGGAATGCCGGCTGTGGCTTTCCCTCAGCAAGTATAAAGGAATCCTCGCAGGAAAACTAACATAAAATCTCAGTGCTGAATTAATATGTGGTGTCATAAGCTCCCATATCCAGTGTCCAGATGAAACAATTCCTTGCTTTTATTATTAAATGTTTATTTATTTATTTTGAGAGAGAGAGAGAGACAAAGACAGAGGGGGTTAGGGGCAAAGAGAGAGGCAGAGAGAGAAAGAGAAAGAGAGAGAGAAAATCTCAAGCAGGCTCCCCACTGCCAGCACTGAGCCCAACACACGCGGCTCAATCTCATCACCAACTGTGAGATCATGATCTGAGCTGAAATCAAGAGTCGAACCTCTGACTGACTGAGCCACCCAAGCGCCCCAAGATGAGACAGTTCTTGAAGCATCCACGAGAGCTGGAGATCCCGGGGCATATTCCAGAACTTCTGCTTCAAAGCCATTCTCCCCAGGCAGCCTCTGCAATGTTCAGTCGGACTTAATGCAGGGTCCCTTCTGCCTACTAAGCAAACACACTAGCTGCGGCGTAAGACAATTCATTCTCCTCCGTGTTCCCTGGAGAAAGAAAATTGAGCGATATCTTCCCCATATATCTCCCTAGGAATACTTTACATCTCTGAAACTAGTTGTTTTCAGTGGCTTCATGATAGTCCATATCTGGATATCTACTCTAATAATGGCTTCATGCATATTTGACCCAGCCAGGTATATACTCACGCTAATCAGAAAATTAGACAATCTGACCAAGAGAAGTCTTTGTTCATCTGTTGGAGAACGAGAAGGCAGAGGCACCGTGAGAATGTCCTGAAGGAGAGGGACGGAGCAGCAAGGACCTGAAATCAGTTCCATTCTCAGGTCAGAAACCGGCCGGGACTGCTCGTTCTCTCCAGAAGGACATCATACGGGCGCCAGGCCAGGGATAAGGATGTTTCATCTGGTGCCAGACGTACTCATGACCCAGAATGGAATACACTGCAGGTGCCTGACCTGTCGAGATGCCAAATACTATACGTGCTTGCTGTTATCAGACAAATTGCAAAATGAAAACGGCTCGAGCCAGGGGACCGAGGCTTCGGCTCCTAGAGAGTCTCAGACCCCTGCTTGTTAATTCTCTCATCACTGCACCTTTAAGACCTGTCTCTCTTTCATTCACCTCTTTTAACTAGAAGATGGTAGTTGTTTCAAATGACTGCAGAGAAAACAAGTAAGGGAGGGGCAGAGAGAGGAGACACAGAATCTGAAGCAGGCTCCAGGCTCCCAGCTGTCAGCACAGAGCCTGACACGGGGCCTGAACTCACAACCCATAAGATCATGACCTGAGCTCAAGTCAGGCGCTTAACCGACTGAGCCCCCGCCTGGGCCCCCCCATCTTTTCAGACCCGTATCTGACTATGCCATTCCCTGTGTAAGATGATCCACTGCTCACTGCTCCATATTTACTTACATTTCCTACTCACCTCCCAAAGCACCTCCATGATTCAACCCCAGGGATGCCACCCTATGTCTGTCCTCCGGACCCACATGAGGGTTCTGTCCATCCTTTCCTTCCCAGGCTCCCCACCCCCAGGACTCCATGATCCTTTCTCTCCACCCTCCTAGGGAGCTGGCCAGTCCTCTCCAACCGAGAACAACCGCATAAGGTCACATTCCCATTATATTCTCACACCGCAAAGCAAGAGCTCCGCCTTCAGGTCGGAGCCTCCCCCCTCCCCACCCCCCCCAGGCTCCCAGGAACTTCCCTGTATCACACCCTTCTAGGGTCTGTAGTCAGCCTCCCTCATCCTAAGTTTTTTAGCCCTAACTGCATCTCACCTAGGATGGCCGATAGCAGGAATATCACTCCCTTTTGGCGGAACCTCATTCTTACCCACAAGGATGTGGTCCTAAATTATAGAGCCCGAGGAAAACGACATTACACCAGCACCCACTGGCTGAACTCCAGTACATTCTGTATTCTTCTGCCCTAACTTCAGTGAGTGGAAGGTCGACAGTTCTCCATGGTCTCCAGCGAGAAGTAGACACAGAGCAAGTGTCCATGGCTCTGACCTTGCAGCTTCAATGAGGCTACGTGCTCCAAAAGCAAATCACAGCAGACCTGAATCCCAGTGTAGACATCGAGGAGCTAGGTTGCCAGGTTACAAACTTTCTGTTTTTAGAGGCAACCTCTCTCTGCATACTTTCCGCCTCTTTTGGAACAATGTTTCTTTTACATGCATTCTATTCAGGGTCACAGTAACTTTCCTTTCCCCTAAAACAGTAGGTGGGCTTTGCTCCACATTTGTGAAATAGATCCGTGGTTCTCATGGTTCTCACAATAAGATCCCTTTTCCTCGGAAGGCTGTGAGCGCTCTCTGGCTTTAGAATATTTTCCGGCACCCCCTCCTGCAGCTCTCTGCTTGGCTGTCATGGGCTTCAGGTTCATGGATAGCCCTTGAAAAAGGCCAAGCAGCTAAGTGATTCCTTCAGACCTTTGCACATGCTGTTCCCTCTACGTGGGACACTATTCCTCCCCATGCCATGGCTTATCACTGAATCTAGCAAATCCTATCCTTTAAACTCCTCCAGGAAACCTTCGGAGATCTCTCCTCCCAAACAAGCACCTTGTAAGGCAAGTCTGTTTCTCCTTCCTGACACGTGCAACCTTTGTCTTTGCAAACAGACTCCTGAGCTCCAGGGAGGCAGGGACCACACTTTCCTTATTTGTTCTCTCTAGTGTGCCGCCCAAATAAATGCGTAAAACCAATACTTTTGAATCAAATGATTTCCCCAAACCAACAGGTTATTTTAGCCCAGAAATAAATTCTACATTTCTAGGTATATAATATCTATATACTTATATATAGTATATTAATATATATAATAATATAATATAACACAACATAACATAACAACCTCTAGTTCAAGAGATACAGATTCTTTAGGAAGGTTTTCCATCATTTAGGCTGTTTCTCAACTCCTGTAGTTCTGCTTCACTATTAAAGCTTGTCTGCATTCAAAAATATCTCCATTGTTACCTCCTCCATGAAGTCCTCCTGGCTCTATT
>NW_027551571.1:7707298-7724969 GCF_008692635.1 Crocuta crocuta | reverse complement strand
TAAGGGTGCCATCAATGCCACCCCACATAGTCATCAGCTGGGTAATTGTCTTACTTTTTTCCTTTGTTCTGTTGGCTTGTAAAGTTGTACTGTTGCACATGAGACAGAAGACAATGGGTAATTTCGAAAAGGCATGATGTAATGAAAAAGACCAGAGCTTTTTTTTTTATTAAAAACATTTTAAGTTCATTTATTTTGAGAGAGACAGAGACAGCATGAGTGGAAGAGGGGTAGAGAGAGAGCGGGAATCCCAAGCAGGCTCCGCACTGTCAGTGCAGAGCCTGATGCAGGGCTTGAACTCAGGAAACCGTGAGATCATGACCTGAGCCCAAACCAAGAGTCGGATGCTTCGGTTTCCCTCTCATATTGTTTTTTAAAAACTATTTTGAGGGGCACCTGGGTGGCTGAGGGTCTGACTCTCAGTTTCAACTCAGGTCGTGATCTCACTGTTCGTGAGCTCAAGCTCCATGTGGGGCTCTGTGCTGACAGCATGGAGCCTGCTTGGGATTCCCTCCCCACCCCGTTCACACACACACTCTCTCTCAAAATAAATGAACATTTAAAAAATTAAAACTGTACTGAAAATAAAATTTAAAAAACTATGTTGAGTACTCACAATCCCCCCAAAATACTTACTAAGCAACTTCTTTTATTTTTTAATGTTTATTCATTTTTGAGATACACAGAGACAGAGCATGAGTGGGGAAGGGAGAGAGAGGGAGACACAGAATCTGAAGCAGGCTCCAGGCTCTGAGGTCTCAGCACAGAGCCCGACACAGGACTTGAACCCATGAGTGGTGAGATCATGACCTGAGCTGAAGCCAGATGGTTAACCAACTGAGCCACCCAGGTGCCCCTTTACCAAGCAACTTCTAAGCTGTTACTTAGTAGATATTCACTATGTATTTTTCAATGATACATATTTTTAAATGAAGGAAGGGAACTATAGCTGCACCATCCCATAGGGATAGCCTCACTGCGGCTATTTACATTTAAATTAATTGAAATGAAATAAAACTAAGAAATTAGCTCCTGGCCGCTGTCGCCCCATTCCGAGTGCTCCAATCATCACGGAAGTCCAGAGGCTACAGTGTCGGACAGTGCAGTTAGGGAACACTTACCTCAGAACAGAAGGCTCTATGGGAAGTGTAGGTCTGATGAATGAATGAATGAGTGAATGAATGAATGAATGAATGAATACACAACCCCTCAGAAGGTTCCCCAGCAAGGATCTCTCCACCCCTCTGTCTGACTTCTCACATGGACTAGACTATGTCAGAGGAGCATTTTGCCCAATTTGGAGATCAGCTTCCCAGCGAACGCTTCACAGCTTGGATTATTTAGAAAGAGCTCAGGAGAGCGGTGAATGTTTCTGCAGGCACTGCAGCTGCCTTTCCACAGACCCATCAGCCACATCATGACAGGAGTGCTTTCCAGCTCTCATTTGTCTAATTCTTGTGTGTTATATTAACAAAGGATGCCTGGCCAGAACATGTCAGTCATCCCCACAAAGACTTATTTCTGTCTCCTCTCTTCTTCCAGAACTGCGAAGATGGATAGGAGACAGATCGTCTTTTTTCTGTGGATTCCTGGCAGCAGCTGTTCTCGAAGGCAACATCGATACGTGTTTTATGAGTCACATCTTTTTGTAATGTGTGAAGCTAATCATCTTGATTATGACACAAAAAACATTTGCCTTGAAATCTCGAGTGCCGCGTTCATCGCTCGGTCGTGCTGTGTGTGCGACGTTCCTTGAAAGGTCCCTGGTGTCGACTCTCAATTTCGCAATTCAGCTCCATGACCCACTGGGGTCGGAGGAAGAGTAGCTGTCATACTGAGCTTGTGTCTTAGCCTGTGTCCTCCAGAAAACGAAGCCTAAGGCTTTGTTTGGGAGATGTCCACCCAGGGTAGAGAATAAAGGGAAGTCAGGGCCAAGACACCTGGGAAGCCGAGTGATGGCATCAGGCTCTGCCTCCCCACAAGCCTTGAAAATACAGCGAGCAGATCCAGACTCGTGTTCACAAGGCACAGAAGGCTTTTCCAGGGAGTCTGCAATGAAAATCTGTGCTTTGGAGAAGAATATGGGAGACATGAAGGAAGGGGATTTATTGACCTAGCTCTTTCCTGTCCTTACTTCCATTGACCTGTTCATACAATGGAGAGTGAGTACCACCAGAATTCCAGTTTGTGCTGGGCCCCTTCAGTTGCAGTTGGGTTATCAGACCTCAGCCCTACATGAGGAGCTTCATCTATGACTGGAATTAGATGGGCATCTCACTGTGGATGGGCCAAGGGTGTGGGCCGTGGGGGCAGCCATCAGTAACTAGAAGTAGATGGGCATCTCACTGAGGATGGGCAAGGTGTATAAGGGGCCAGCCATCAATGGCTGGAATTAGATGGGCATCTCACTGAGGATGGGCCAGGTGAGTGTAGGTGTGGGGGCCCTGGCAGGCACATCATCAAAGGTTGTACCCATAAGTGAAATCTAGGAGGTGGGTGGTGCTTTAGAAGGAAGGAGACAGTCAAAGAGTTGAGGCTACCCAATGAAGTGCCCAATTTCTTGGTCCAGTACAGCTTCTGTCCTTACATACTTTCAGGGATCAACTAAAGACAATGGAGGATTCTGTAAACCAACTACCACCCAACTTTTCCCCTCAAAAAGTCAGAAAGGTCTCCTCGCTCCAAATCAAAACATTCCTAAGTGATTTGAGAAAATATGGTAATCACAGGGATTCTCTTAAACTGAATTCTAAAGATTGGTTTTTGTGGGGGGTTGGAAAGAATAATCCTCACTGAGATGTTTTGAGTGACCTGGCCTTGGGGCAAGTGAGCCTGAAATAGCTCCCCTAAGAGATGACAGTGATGGCTGTGGGGCAGAAAAGGTGTCACTGAACTATCAGAGACAGAAGCTGAGGTCATTTCAGCTGCCCACTCCTCCTCCATTCTTGGAGATCATCCTCTGGTGGTCCCAGCAAAGAAGGGTAGTTCAGAAGAAAAACACAGGCTTTGATCTATGTTTGAATTCCAGCTGCATTTCTACGAGCTTGTGACCTTTGGGCAATCACCTCTGGGAGATCCATGTTTCCTCCATAAAGCAATAATAATATGCATCTTAGATTGAGGCTGAAAACATTAATATTCTTTTAAGGTTCCTGGCACATAGTAGTTTGGGTGGACAGTCTGAGTTGACCCAGATGACCTACTGCGTCTGGTATTCATGCCCTGGTATAACTCACTATGTTCGACTTTGGGCAAGACCCATGACTTGCTTCTATCCAATGGAATACAACAAAGTTGACAGAATTTCACTTTCTTGATGACACTGAGTCAAATTATAAGGACGATCATGCTGAGAGACTCTTTTCCTTGTTGGCTTTGAAGCTCTAAGCTGCCATGTTGTAAGATGCCCTAAGGAGAGAGTCACAAGGCACGGAATGGAGGGAAAACTCTGGCAGACAACCAGTAAGAAACTGAGGCCCTTGTATAGCAACATGCAAGGACATAAAATCCGCCAACAACCAAGTGAGCTTGGAAGTGGCTCCTTCCTCAGTCGAGCCCCAGATGAGTACTCAGCCCTGGCTGACCCTAGTTTACAGTTTCCAGAGGACCCAGCTGATGCATGCCCAGATTCCTGGCCCATAGAAACTGAGATAATAAGGTGTGTGGTTTCTCAGCTTCTAAGTTTGTGGCATTATTGTTATGCAATAGTAGATACGTGATACAGCAGTCAGTCCAGAGATCCCAGCTCCCTCACCTTGAACTATCCTCTCATGCACTGGGGCGGAGAATGGCTACCATGCGATTGATACCATGTGTTTATTATTCCTCTCTTTGAACATAACAATAGAAGATTTTTAAGTTTTAGAAGAATCTAAGGAGTGTATGTATGTGTGTGTGTGTGTGTGTGTGTGTGTTTGGGGAGGAATGCAAAAATGCTCAGTGTTATTTATACAACTAACTGCGCACAGGGGCCACTGGTCTTATCCTGAGTAATCGCCAGTGACAAGGGCCAACATCTCATCCCTAGGCTACAAATAAAGCCACTAAGACTTGGCTGCTTTGCCTGCACTGCTCTGATGTTAGCATTTTAATGTCAGCAGGTCCTCAGCCTCACTCATTGCCCAGTTTCCTTCTCAGGGCGATATGCCCAAGGCTTCCATCCTGATAGCCACTCTATTGCCACTGCTATTCTGTAAGCCTCCAGCTTCCCAAGGGGTCTGGGTTTCTTGTGCATTCACCCCCAAATGCCCTCTGCTGGACTCCCATGTGGAGGGGGACACTCCCATCCTCATACCCTGGGTGGGAAGAAGGTCAGAGTTCTGTCTGGATGTCTCCCTCTCCTTCTCACACCCCTTTCCTTCCGTGGTTGTTTACAGGGTCCTTGCCCTCTTCTATCTCACTTCCACGTATCTCTTGATCTATAAGAGTTGGAGAGAAATGTTCCCTTTTTTGGGCAATATCTCCTCCCTGGAGTCAGGAACCATTGCATGCTCACGAGACACGGTTTACGCCGACGTTTTGTGTTTTCAAGACAGGAAGATGGTTTTCCAGGTTGTCAATTATTTTCGTTGCATGTAACACAACAATTTCATGGGCTTTAGTTCACGATGTCTACTTCAAAACAGAGTACGAATCAGAGTTTCAAGGAAAGACTCTATTTCCCACAGTGGGGATGGTAAAGTTCGTTGGAGTTACCATTCATGAAGGGCCTCACAAAGGACCAAAGCTCTGGTGTTCAGTCATCCATGCTGCCTTTGAATCTTCTCAAATCCTCCGAGGCGTACTCCGTAGAATTCCATTTTACAGATAAGAACTTAAGATTTGGACTTTTGTGAGCTCGGTCTGGTAAATAGTAGAGCTGCTTCAAGTTGACTTCAAATCTCAAGCTCTTGCTTGGCAGGAAAGGAGACTGGACCCCAAAAGGAGGCCTCACACAACCTGCCTCCTTAATAGATCCCAGCACTGTTCAAGTGACTCTTTCTTGCAATTCAGATGTACGATTTTTTTCATCATACACAAAAACAGTCTCAACATTGAAACCTATGTGTTTATGTCAAGATATTTCAAAATTATACTGAACACAGTTTTTGGAAAATCTTCTAGACTTAGATGCTGTCTACACTAAAGAAGACATTTTTTAACCATTTTTAACCATTCCCAATATTATTATGATCAACTCATCTTGTAATATACAAAGTACTGATGGTCCTTTCATAGCAGTAATATCATGCCTGCACCTCTTGCTGTTTTCTTCATTCTTAGCCATTCTTCAAGAAATTTTGATCAATTCCCTTGAAATGTAAGAATCAATAATAACAATGTTTAATGTCTACAAACATCTATATTAAATAGTTCATTCAATTTTAATAAAACTGTACATCTGGCTTCATAGAAAGTTGCCAAATTTTCATCAACTTCTTGTAGTTCAAGACCTCTCTTGCCACGTACAATTTGTATTATAAGAACAAAAATCAGGGGCGCCTGGGTGGCTCAGTCGGTTAAGGGTCCAACTTCGGCTCAGGTCGTGATCTCAAGGTTCGTGGGTTCGAGCCCCTTGTCGGGCTCTGTGCTGACAGCTCAGAGCCTGGAGCCTGTTTCAGATTCTGTGTCTCCCTTTCTCTCTCCCCCTCCCCCACTCCTGCTCTGTCTCTCTTTGTCTCTCAAAAATGAATAAATGTTAAAAAAACTTTTTTTTAAAAGAACAAAAATCATGTCCACACCCAAATACACTGACTTATTTGATGAAAGCAACAAAGTGCAATTTGTAAGCAGATGGCACCTAAGTGAATAGACTGGTTAATGTCATGAAATCTCGTGACCACTGTAATCTCTGTCCTGTGGCTCCTGGGAGTCATATCCAGTGCAGAGGGGCTGACTGATGTCACTGGGATGGACAAGAATGCTGATTATCAGTGTTTTTGAGGGCAAAAGAACAACGATGGATTCTTATTTTGCTGTGAAGTTCACATTGGCCCCCCAAATGTCTTATCTCCCATTCAATATGGGAATTTCCCTTTATGAAAGCCAACAGAACTAACTATTGCTCTGAATAACAGGTGCTCTGACCCCACACGCGGACACTGTAAGGTAATGAGGGGCAGGGGAATAGAGCTCACTCTTATTACTGTGGAAGGGAAGGTCACTCAGCTGTGCCAAAGCCACAACCACAGCAGTCAGGTGCCTGTGACGCTCCTGTCTGAGTGTGCTTTCCATGAGCTGAGATGAGGTTGAAGAAGACACTTTGATGGGAAGGGACGGTAGTGATCCTCCAGCCACAACCCTGCTCTACTATTTCCCCGGTGAAGAAAGTGCAGCACGAGAGAGGACAATTTCCAAGGTCACATACACAGTCCAATGCAGAAAAGTAGGTCCCTGCCCTTGAGATTGTGATGTCCCCGATCTGGAAGCAGGTTAGCAATAATTAAATGGCTGTGGCCATCAGGATAGCGATCAGTTTGTTCTAAAACCCTGCAATCCCTCTGCTGGTCGAAAAAGAAAAAAAATTAAGTGTATTACTGATTTATTCTGGAGGGGGGTGGTTGCGAGTTAGAGAACCGTAAAAGTGATTACTATTCCGCAGGCAGTGTCGGAAACCCTGTGTGGCCCAAAGTCCCGGCCTATAGCAGCTGCTCCCTGGGTTTCTGCTAACAGAGCTGTGAGTGAGTTCCGAGAGCCTGGGGCAGGAGTGCAGGTGACTCGTAAAGGCAGAAACAGGCTCTAAGGAAATGCAGCAACTTTGCCCATCACGTCTTCAGCTTCAAGGGTAATAACCATGAACTTCGGGTCAGGTTCTCCTTACAGGGGGCTAATGAGTCCTTGCAGGGCTCAGAAGCAACTATTCCTGAACACCAAACAGAGCTCAGCAAGGAAGCCGAGGAAATGGAACTTTCCTGAGGCTTTCCAGTCACTCGGTTATATATATTCCTTTAGGGGAAATGCTTCCCCGTGTGGAAAGTATGCCAAGGTTTTATGCCTGACATCATTTCCTGTTTTCTGTTAGTTATTTTTGTTGTTGTTGTTTTTTGGGGTTTTTTTTGTGTCGTGTTTTGTTTTGTTTTGTTTTCCGTTGTTTGGATTTTGCTTTTCAACGTGCTTTGTCTTTCTGGCCTAAACCAGGCAAGCTTAGTAATTGAGGGGCAGTAACCACTTGCAGATTTTAAAGCACATGCACAGACAGTATTTTGTGTGGTCTTTATTACAACCACGTGAAGTATGTATTTTCTCCATTTTCAGGTGAGGAAACCGTTGTTCAGGAAGTTTCTGCGAGTGGTCCAAGGTCACTCGTCTACCTGGCAACACGTTGGCCTCAAGCTTTGTCTCTGACTCCAAATCCAGGCCCCTCGCTCTGCACGGAGACGTTGCTCATTAGAAGGACAGCTGAGCCCCACTCCCCACCCGCCCATTGACCCATCGCTTCTTTAAAGATGTGAGTTAGCTTCACTTCCAGGCCCCGTTCTTCATTGCACACTCTCCCAGCATTTCACAGGCAGTCTGTTTCTGGTTTCTGGCCCCGTTCTCTGCCAAAGGGCCGTCCATCAGTCGGCGACGAGGTGTTGAGGACCCACCACAGACGAGGCCCAGAGCAGGCAAAGGGAAGACGAAGGGAATCACAATTGTTGTGGATTCATGGAGAAACACTCCTGACTCAACAGACAAAACAAGCAGCATCCCACCTGCTCCAGCTAAGGGAATACCAGGAGTTTACAAGGAAAACAGGAGCGAACACAGCGTCAATGAGGACATCAGTTGAGAACGTCGGGTAAGAACCAGCCCAGGACAGGGACCCTCCATAGGGCAGGTCTAACCACCAAGCAGGTCTCTTTCTCGACCCTTGTCATAGCCAACTGCTACCGGGGACTCCAAGCTGCCGTGAGCTCTCAGTGCACGTGTTTCTCTGCCCCCTTGACCTCAAAGGCACTAATAGTTCATCGTCCTCAATAATCCTTTCATTCTTTTTTTTATTTTTAATGTTTTATTCATTTTTGAGAGAGAGAGAGAGACAGCATGAGTAGGGGAGGGTCAGAGAGAGAGGGAGACACAGAATCTGAAACAGGCTCCAGGCTCTGAGCTAGCTGTCAGCACAGAGCCCGATGCGGGGCTCGAACCCACGACCGTGAGACCATGACCTGAGCCGAAGTCAGACGCTTAACCGACTGAGCCACCCGGGCGCCCCAATAACCCTTTCATTCTTAACAACAGGTCTATCATGCCTTCTTGAACACCGCAGACTAGGTTAGATGCTATTCCTTGATGTCTCGACACTCTCCTCCACCCGCTTTGCCTCCAACACAGGCTTATCATGCAGTGTCTGACTTTCCCACCATTGAAATAATCATCATTCACCAAAACATGAATATGCTAACAACAGTCTAAGTAAAATAAAACTAATGCTGTTGTGTACACTAACAGATTTGATTTGTTAATATATAATGAGGATTTTTAATCTATGTTTATACGTGATCAGAATTTTCTTGTCTTGGCACTGACATTACACTGGCTGATAAAATAAGTTAGAAAACTCATCTCTTTTCTTATCCTCTGCATCATCTGGGTTAGCATGGGGAATACCTCTTCTCTGAAAGTTTAGTTAAACCTACCTAGAAATCGTGGGGGCCTGGAATCTCTTGCTAAGAAAAACTTGGAATATCTATTTAATTTAGAAATAGTTATGGGCTTACTCAGGCATCTTCTCTTTTTAAAAAATAGGTGTATGATTTATTTCTAGATGAATGTCAGCTTTATCTAAATGTTGAAATTCTTCGGCATGAAGTTCTTCCAGAATATTTCCTTATGAATTTTAAATCTTCAGTCTTTCTGTTTTTCTGCCCTTTGTTTTGTTTTTAATATTGTTTATCAATGACATTTTTCTTTTTTCCTTAATATTGTTAAAGTTATGCATATTTTATTGGTTTGTGCAAAGGACTATAGCCTAATTGTGCTGATAAATGATATGTTCTTTATTTTTGAGCAAAACAGAAAAGCAAACACACCATCCTTAGGAAAAGTATTAGTAGGGGAAACTCAGAAACAGGAACAGAGGTAGGTACATATAAGTGTGTGTGTGTGTGTATACATATATGGAGAGAGAGAGATTTATTTTAAGGAAATGGCTCACATGAATATGGAAGCTGCCAAGTCCAAAATTTCGTGGGTGGGTTGGCAGGTTGGAGACTCAGGGAAGAATCAATGTTGCAGTGTGGGCAGAATTCCTTGTTGCTCAGGGGAAGTCAGTCTGTGTTCTATTCACATCTTCTACTGATTAGACGAGGCCCACCCACACAATGCAGAGCAGTCTGCCTTACTCAGAGTTCACCGATGTAAATGTTAATCTGATCCAAAGCACTTTCACAGAAACCACCACAATAATGTGCGTCCAAGTATCCGGGCACTGAGACCCAGCCAAGTTGACACATAAAATTCACTTTCATAGGCACCCATTCTCACTTGCACTCAGGACAGTGCACAGGGATCTGTTATGACTGGGTGTCAGTCTGCGAAGAGGGACCCTCCACCTCTTGAGGCCTAAGGCTTTTAAACCACCTAGCCCCCAAAATCAATTCTATGTGGCAGAACGTTGGCCCCCACTGCTCTTTGCTGCCTCGAATGGTCATCAGTAAGAAAAGCCTTAGCCTTCCCACTGGGTCATTGCAGACCTGGGGTCCATGCTGTCCACCGTCTTCTACCACAGTGCTTTCCGTGAACCAGCATTTATCTTTCTTCTCCTTTCCAGCTTTACTTCTCTTGATGGTAATTTTTGTATTCCCTGATTTATTTCAATTGAAAAATTTCTTCTTCTCTAGTGTTTCGGAATCTGCACACTCTTATTTACACTTGTACAAAAATGTCTAGGGGTGCCTAGGTGGCGCAGTGGGTTAAGGGTCCAACTCTTGATTTCAGCTCAGGTTATGATCCCAGGGTCATGAGATCGAGCCCCATGTCAGGCTCTAATGAGCATGGAGCCTGCTTAACATTCTCTCTCTCTCTGTCTCTCTGTCTCTTTCTGTCTCTCTCTGTCTCTCTGTCCCTGTCTCTCTCTCTCTCTCTTCCTCTCCCTCTGCTTCTTCCCTGCTTGTGTGTTCTCTCTCTCTCTGAAAAAGAAAAAAATGTCTAAGTTACATGAGGTATTCCCCTTTTTTCTAAAGCACAGATATTTTCTTATGTTTTAATCATCACTGAGCATCACAAATTCGCCACGGTTGTCTAGAATTTGAATCTTACATTTTTGCTATCAAATAGTTACTTTGATAACCACTAGCTTCTGACGTGCTTTACTAATTTCAATAACCTCTGACTATCGTTGCTTTTACCCTGGTTCACTTGTCATCTTCCCAAAGTATATCTTTTAGACACGCCTTTAGTGAAGACTGTGCCTAGGAAAGTCTGGAGGTCCTCTTACATATGAAAATATAATTATTTTGTTCCCAATCTTGAGTGATACTCTTGCAGGGAATAAAATTTGGGGTTGATGGAATTTTTTCCTTTACCTTTTTGACAATATGTATTTCTCTTCTGGCTTCTTTTGTTGCTATTGATAAGATTACCCAAGTGACCAGGGTCCCAGAAAAAGCATCAGGAGATCCCAAATTTGAATTTCTACGCTGATATTGGGAGCTCTTGGTGACGAAAAACTGCAGTGAGGTCCCCAGGCTCCACACCCACCTCCCAGAAGTCATGTCCTTTCATTCTCACTGATCTTCAGCCCTTCCGTCTTGTAAGAGCCAGACCTGAGCATTAACTTCCCTCGGGAGAGTCTGTTTTCTATGTGAATGGATGAACAGGTAATCGTCAGAGAAGCGGGTAAGAGAGGGGCTGTGGACGCCCTGAGGTGATGGTGTGTATGTATGAAAAGGATACTTTTTATCTTTATTCCTACTTCTCTTACTAACGGTGTGTGCTGTTTTGTGTTTGAACTCATTTGATCCTGGTAATAACCTTGCTATGTAGGTACGTGATTATCTTAGCTCCACACTTGATCCCAGTCGTAGGAGAAGGTTTCCTTTTGCTCCGTGGGAGCAGAGATCATGTGTGCTTTGTTTTACCTGATATCCTCAGTGCCCAGCAAAATCTTGGCACCTAGTGCATGTACTCTAAATCAATTCATTAAATGAAATTGAACTGAATTACCTCGGGGAGTGAGGGAGTGTTTTGACACAGATAATTGACCTTGAAGGATAGTTCAGGAAGTGGAGTAAATAGTTTTAGAAAAAGTAAAAATCAAAATGAGCAAAAGTAATGCAGGAAAAGTAATTAGGAAAAGCACCTAACTGAGTCCAAATAATATTCTAGGCCTAGGTACTATTAAAACTGCCAAGATGATTTTAATATGTGAGCACAGGAAACAGTACGGTGCTACCATCAAAATGCACAGTGAAAGATCATGACAAAATCTGGGGGATTTTTTAAAACAAAATATTCTATCAACACATGGTGGATGTAATGGAGTAGTGAAATCTACTTCTGTCTAATGAGATTTTTAAGAAGGAACAAATCTTCAAGGTCCATCCATGTTGCTACACATGGCCAGATTTCATTCTTTCTCATTGCCATGACAAAAACTGAGGACTGATGGATGTGGGGGGAGGGGGGATGGGCATGGAGGAGGACACTTGTGGGGATGAGCACTGAGTGTTATGTGGAAACTAATTTGACAATAAACTATTAAAAAAAAAAAAAGAAGGAACAAATCTTGCCTTTTCCTTTTTTGAAAGCAATTTAGAAAAATGGTCAAAGTTCTATGTCCCATTGCTTTCTTTCTGTCCCCAAACTGGTAAAATGTGATTCCAGTTGTCTTTATTCTTCAGCCATTATTGCTCTGTTCTGTTTCTCTCGAGTCGGCAATGACTGGAGGCAGTGGTTCGAGCCAGTTTCCTAGTGTGTTACCAGTGGTTAGAGAGGAGTATTGCTTGCTTTTGATGACCCTTTAGAGTTAAAGATAAATGGCTTCACTTGGACAAATTCAAGTATAACATAAATAACTGTACTTATAGATAAATAACTATGTACATTTCTATATTAAATATTAACTGATAAATAAAGGCAATATAGAAATAAGCAAGGTTGAGTTGGGAGAAGGGCTTTTGTAAATCCAGGTTATCGGAAATAACTCTGGATAAGTCATTAAGAATAGTTACTTTGTTTGTCTTATGCCGCATACTCTTCTATGAACTAGGGAACCTATGAGGAACAAGGTAAATAGAATTCCTGCCTCCTAGGAACTACCATTTAGTGAAATATGGTCTGACAGAAGATCTAAGAGAGCATGACTGTTCGACTGGGCTCATGATGGAATCCCTGGACCCAGGTAAGTCTTGGCATTCACTGTGAAATTAGGATTTCTGAAGCTCCCACGTACATTTTGTCCTCAATCGCTAGTTATCATATGTTGCCTACCCACTTGATATTGCATATATAGCATATACAGTGTGTACACACACACACACACACACACACACTTTCTGATATTTAAAAATGTTCATATCACCCTCTGATAACAAAGCTTGGGTTTTACATACAGCATTTGCAGAACTAAAATAACGGGAAATGGGTACCCTAGCATACGCTTACCCCAGGAAATAAGTATCTGGGTAATTCATGGAATAGCACTTGGATTGAGATGCTGCCCATATGTAACCTCAGAACTTTATTCTATGACTAAACTGGATAAAACCCTTTAAAAAATCAACAACTGGAAATACACAGGAATAAAGGCTATTTTCTTCATTGTGAGGATCATTTGATGGCATTTATTTTAATAATCTAGAAATGTATGGGTTTTTTTACAGTGATTTTAACCTCTTTTTTCATTCGTATTCTTAATTGGCACAGAAAAACTGCTCTTGGGAAAATCAGGAAATTATTCATACATTTTTCATTTCATTAATTCTAATATAAATGATGATTGGACTTTTTGTAGATTAAATGAAAATATGAGATAAAATGAATGTGGAAAAAAATGGATTCTGAGACAGACTATTTTTCATTAATATTTAATTGGTTGCAAATTTTGCTATCTCAAAAAGTTTCTGCTCTCTGCTTCATTAAATAAGTTCTGTCATGATTCAGTGTCATTATAGCTTTGGGGAAAATTTCCCAATAAAAGCTTGGAAGGGAAAAAAAGGAAGCATAACAATTAATGATAAAAGCTTAGTTAATAGTACTCAGTTTCCAGACCTTCTCAGAGTTCTGATCTGTATGAGCTTCTCTGGCCTATATGAGTCAGATGAATGTTCATAATTGATTTAGACAAGAGAGAGGGTGTCAGGAAAGCAAACAGATTTTTCTCCACTTAATAATTTCCCTATATGTCTGGGCATTTCCCAAATTCTCAAGTTCACTCAGCTATTTAATATATACTGTGTATCTGGAAAACATCTGCAGCTTCTCTGCTCTTGCCAACTCCCCAAATGTTTGTTCAAAGTCCCAGTATGAGGCATTCTAGATCCATTTGAGAAACACTCACTTTTGTTCCATTTAGATCCAATTTTGTTTAAGTATTTGAATTCCTGACATTATTGCTTCCTGTCTGTATGGCTCCCAACTGTGGATCAATGATTTGAATTCTATTATGCATAAGGCCTAATGTGTTTTCAAAAGTCAATTTGTCCTCTCCACCTTTTAGAATGTGTCTTTCTTCTGGGTTTCATTATATACTGAGTGCAGGGATATGACCTAAAGATGTACCAGCTCATGCAAGCATCTTCCTACAGTCTACCCCATGAGATGCCACCATTAATATTAGATTTCCCACTTTAGGAATCGACCCAGACCTACATTATATTAACCAGCATATGGGAAGAAGTTAATAATATTTTGTTAAACAAATGCCTCTTCTTAGCTTGGGCAAAGTAGACGGGTCAAATTGTTGACCATTTCTGATTTGGGTTTTGAGGAATAAGACCATGTGATTTCTTTGCAATTCCCATTGAACCACAAAACACAAGGCGTCTTTCATTCTTGATAAAAGTTACTTCAATTCCCATAGCAACGTTCTGAAGTAGATAGCACTGGAGTCATTTTAAAGATGAAGTAGTTAAGATTTACAAAGATTAGTCACTTTTCCACACACCTTGTCCCAGTGAAGTAAAAACACTAAATGAAGATGGCAACATCAAATTCTCAACTATTATTCTCAGAATCCCCATGTAATTCCAAATCTGTTACAAGTGCTTACCTCTGCTCACATGTCACTTAAGAATAGGCTCAATTGTAATTAACAAATCCCATGGTACTGTAAGCAGTGAAAAGATTGGAGTTTATTTCTTCTTTACATAAAATCTGAGGTACTTCCAGTTCATTCACTCTGTTCTGAAAAGTCTTGCAATCTTTTTGAATCTTCCACTCTACCATCCATGAATATGGTCCTCAACCTCAGGGTCCAAGATGGTGGCTGGGACTCCAGCTGTCACTTCAGACAAAGGAGAGGAATAAATGAAGAAATAGGAAGAGCACACAACTGACCTTAAGGAGTTTCTAAGGTGACTGTGTAACATTCACTTGTATATCCTGTTGGCCAGAACTTAGTCTCGTGGCTCTATTCAGCCACAGGAGAAGCTGGAAATCACAACCTCCACCCAAACCAAACTCAGGGACTTTAGGACTGTAGTATGGAAGGTAGTGTCTACCAAAGATTCTTGTAGCCTTTCCACAGTGTCGAGTTATTGCCAAGAAGTGACTGCCTACCAAGGGACTTGATTTCTCAGCTCCTCTTGTGTCTAAATCTGATCAATGGACTGTGGACACTGATGTAGTGAGTACTTCTCTGCCAAAGTGGTTCATTCAAAGGCAGACTCTCCACACTGGGAAACTGGATGTTGAAAATGATGGAGCCAGAGGATAGAAAGAACATGTATCCTTGAATTACTGATTAGAAAACAGTCTACTCCTTGATTAGAAAATCACATTTTAGACTTTTGTGTGTAAGAAAGGAACTTCTATTGTGTTGGGCCATGTCGATTTTAAGGTTTAAATTTAGGGTTTAGCACATTTTCCACTGTGCACTGTAATATTACAATATTAAAATATTGTGTTCAATACTAATGAGAAGACCATGTCAATCTCTGTACCCTCAATATCTGCCACATTACCTTGCACCTTTAGGTGAATTATTACTGAGCAACAGAGCCATGTACAAATACTATGGAAACAGAGAAAAAATAGCAATTTTTTAATTAATTCAAACTGGGAACATCATATTTATTTTTCAACCCAGGGCCATATGTGTTATAACGCTATATGAAGCATGAGTATTCCATTGAATAAATGGTCTAGTTAATCTCATCTCACACGGAACTTTTTGTTCTGTCCCACGATGTACCTCCAAATAACATTGTCTGTGCTGCCTTGATAGTCACCTCGTATATTTAAGAGGAGGCCCTGGACTCTGGGAGAATTTATGAAGAGTGACCTCAAGGAGCAAGATCAACTTACAAGCAATACCAGTCTCTTGTTCAGACCCAAAAAATGGCGGCCGCATGGAGAACAGAAAGGCTTTCTTCAAGCTGTCATTTAAAAATATCCACGCTCTATTCCTTTGACAGCCAGAGCCCTTCCCACCAACATGGAAACTCAGGGTGTTGATAATTCTTAATGACAAGGTGAGTTTCCAAACAGAGCTTTTTCTTCATAAATGGAAGAAAGTTCGATGAAAACTTGGCATGGCCTGCCACCCCACTCACTTTTCTATCCCTTGTTTTCATCAAAGCTTTCCTGTCCTTGCATTTAACAACCTGATCAGGTACTAGCTTTCTCCTTCGTGCATGGTGCTATGTTTATGTGCATTTTTAAATGATTATCTCTCCTCCTAGAACTTGTGTGTCTGGAGGATTAAGGTTTCTTTCTTATTTGCCCTTAATTTTCCCCAAGCTCTTGCACAGCACCTCATCACTAGCGGCAAATATGAGACTTGGTTTGAATGCAAAATGAACTAGGTGGACTTAAGTTAACAGGAAAGTTGGAGGAGAAAACTGTGTCTAGTAATGGGCTTGGAAGAAAAACAAATTAAAGCCAAAATCTTGACAAAACAGTAAGTCTTGGAGTTGCAATATTGTGAAAAGATTTCTGGGCTGGAGGCAGGAGGTTTGGATGCTGGTCCCAGCTTGGCCACCTTCCATGTGACCTTGGGCATGCTGGCTGATCTATGTCTCAAGGTCTTCATCCTTAGAGTGATAGTGCTAGAAGATATTAATTCTGCAGGACTCTCATGACCCACAAGCCCATCCTAGAGAAAAAGAGGCCACAATTTAAAATTAGACCAGGTCGGGGCGCCTGGGTGGCTCAGTCGGTTAAGCTTCTGACTTCGGCTCAGGTCATGATCTCACTGTCTGTGAGTTCAAGCCCCGCATCAGGCTCTGTGCTGACAGCTAGGAGCCTGAAGCCTGCTTCAGATTCTGTGTCTCTCTCTGTCTCTGCCCCTCCCCTACTTGTGCTCTGTGTCTCTCTGTCTCTCAAAAATAAATAAGTGTAAAAAAATTTTTTAATAATAAATAAATAAATATAATAAAATAAGAAGACTGGGCTATCTACCAGTGACAGGACTTCTGTTTTATATCATTAATTGTTTTATATTATTAATATTTTATTTTATATTTTATTTATATTTTATTTTATTTTACTTTATTTTATTTTATATTTTATTTTATTTTATATCAGAAGAGACAAATGTGGGCCTCCTGAAATAAGGCAAACCATCAACGAGTTGTGAAAGGCATCGCACCCTTGTCTTCCCAGAAGACAGTGGGCAGCCTCTTGTAACTCCACACCTGATGTTTCAGGGGCCATGAAGATATGTGGACGATGGAACCCATGAAGGCCAATCCCAAAAAGAGCAGTGCTTACTCCACTGAGGCACAACCAAAGCCCTTTCCCCTGCTTGCCAACAAGACATCGGGGAAGGCAATATAGCTTTGCTACCCCTTCCCCCGTCCACAGAGGCAGTAGACTTTGTCTGAGAAATCCTTCACCTTTCAAGAGTGGAGAACGGAAGGCCTGTGACTCCCCCAAGATGACAGAGGATGCTGTGACTGCCAGTTCCATGGGGGCAGGATCCGTGGTCCCTCTGACTGGGCCTCGGCTGCTGCTGGAGAGGCCCGGCGTGGTGTGGGGGGCAGGGATTGTGTGACTTAAATGGAAGCAGAGTGACAGAGATACGCTGCAGTGTGGACCCGCAGCTCTAGCGGGGACACTTTTGTCACGCGGCCGAGGACAGGAAGGCTTGGGTGCCGTGCCAGACCCTCGGGCTCTGCCCATCGGGGAAGCCCTTCCCAGACCCTATGAGCCTGAGTGGATGAAAACTGCAGGCAAAGAAGAGCACCCAAGAGCGTGGTTCTCGATGATTCCCTTCGGCCAGTGGGTGCCCCCTGCTGCACTTCAAACACGACACACATCCTCCCTCCTTGGGGCCTTTCTTCTGCTGGTTCTTCCATCAGAGACACCTTCCCTTAGATTCTACTTGCTGATTCCTTCACCAGCTTTGAGATTTTGCTTAAATCATACCTTCCACGCAAGGCCAGCTGGGACCACCCTGTGACTTGCCACAGCCTCTTCCCTGCCTTGCTCTCCTGATCCGGATCTACTTCTTTTCGGCAGAGAACTTACCGCTTCCTAATGTGCCATATAGTTTAGTTCAAAGTGTCTGGCCTGGCCAACCCCCTTCCCCAGATGTGCGCTCCCCGGC
>NW_027551571.1:7684405-7707123 GCF_008692635.1 Crocuta crocuta | reverse complement strand
GAACAATGACTGGCACAAGGCAGGCCGTCGGTCAGTGTTTGTTGAATGCCTGACTGAATAGTCTTATTAGGAACTTCCATCAGCTTTAATTTGCTTTCGACGATAGACACCTGCTGGCAGAGCCCCACGGATTGGTCACACTGTGCACGTGGTATCAGACCCATTCACAATGCTCTCTGCACTTTCCAGAACTGGTTCTTTGGAAAACAGAAAACTAACATCCAGAGAGCTCTACTTCAGGAGGTGCTCTTCGAGGACAACTCTTTGGATTCAGGGATATTATTTTCTCCATTTTATACATTGAGTAAAGGAAGCTCAGAGAGTTTAAACAACCTGCCCACAGTCAGTCTGAGGCACTGCTTTAAATAATTGCTATGTTTGGATTAATGTATTTCATCCTACATTGATCATGAAGTAGATAACATTAGAACCCCCATTTCACAGGTGAGAAAACAGGCACAAAGCAGTGAAGTGACTTTCCCAGGCTCCCGTGGACACAAGGTGTCAAGCTGTCCCTCCCAGCCTCCCCACCCCTACCCCCGCTGTTCCCTTCTGCCATGTAGCCTCTAACTATTCTGCCAGGATCTTTCTTGAGATTCCTTCAAAAAGTACCTTTCTATTGAAAAGTCGAGAAAAACATTTCCAACATTTTTCTTTTTCATGTCCACTTTTCTTCGTGTTCAACTTTGACATTGACACAAAATTCTCATTTTGATGTGTCATTTGATCATTCAGAGGATCCGTATTCTCATGTTTGTCCTCTCTTGTTGCCATTTCCATTTGGGGAGGTCTGTGGGTAACACGTTGAGTGTCGCTATAACCACAGCATGGTGAGCGAGGAATAGGAAAGGTCAACAACCACGAGCACTCCTCTTCACCAAGTGCTGGGCTGGCTCAGCAAGTCTCCTGCTGCTGGGAGAGTGGGTAACAGCAAAGCAGATCAAAAGGAAGAGATGGTTTCCTTCTTCCGCTAAGATGTTCGCCCACCTCTCACCACTGGGGTTGGTCAATGCCGAGCCTCGCCACAGTTCCGAGCAGAGCTAACCTAGGATGCACTCTGTTTATTAAGTGTGATCAGCTGGACCAGCTCCTCTCTCTGAGGAGTGGTTTTGGTTATTCAGTGCTCGAAATGACTGAGAAAGGTAAGAGGAAGGACAAATGATGAGGTCATTTTAGGTCTGATAACCAGATGAGGCCCCCAGCCCAGTGCTTCTCAAACCACTTGCATAAAGGGCAAGTTTGTTTCTCCCCAATCTTTAAAAGACCAACATTTGTGAAATATGTTCCAAATGAATTACAAAATAAAAAAGAAGAAGAATGAAAAGAAATACAAAGAAGCAGCCCAATTTGCATTATTCTTAGATTATGCTAGATTAATATGTAATGACTACATTAGATTAGTATTGTTGGAGTATAAAATTGCTCTGTTAGGTTGCTATTAAAAGCTTCTAAGAGCTCACTCTCTATTTGCATACTTATCTCATTGCAGGTGAGCACCAAGTGGACCCACAGACCGCACGTTGCCGGGGGATGCTCTAGACCAGCTGGGTGGAGGAAGGCCTATCCTGGGGGGCAGTGGAAAGAGGGTCTGTGAAAGACAAGTTTAGCCCAAAGAACAAATACAGGGACGCCTGGGTGGCTCAGTCAGTTAAGCATCCAACTCTTGATTTTGGCTCAGGTCATGATCCCAGGACCGTAGGATCAAGCCCCACACTGGGGTCTGCGCCGAGTGTGGAGCCTGCTTGGGATTCTCTCTGTCTCTCTCTCTGCTGCTCTCTCCCACTCGTGGTCTCTCTATCTCAAATAAATAACTAAATAAATAAAGTTTTATAAAAGAACAAATACAAAACTCAGCCTAAAATGGGCCCAGAAGTGGTAACTCAACCCAGTGACACTGACAGTAGCAAGAGGGAAGCTGATCCAAGGCCTGCAAAGCAACATCCAAAGGAGCAGAGGACGAAGCAAGGAAAGAAATGGAAGGAATTGTGGGGGCACCGCCACGTGCCCCCAGGGGCCCATCAGGATTTCAGCATCCAATCAGCTAATTCGTTTCTTCTAAGCTGTAGGTTTAGCGTCCAATTGGAGTGGTGGTTAGGAGCTCTGCAGACTGTGAGCTCCCGGAGAGCAGAAGCAGGGTCCCCCTCCCTCCCTGGCCCCCAGGTAAGGCCGGGGTGCTGGTCCCATGTGCTGGAATACAGCATCCTAGTTTAACCCACCCCATCTGAGTAGGCACCGTGGAGGGTAGGGCCCCCATCTTGGAGAGCACAGTCAGAATTCTCTCTGACTTGACGACTCCACCCAGATGGCTACAGGTTCAGATGACCTACAGGGCAGTTTGTCCCAGGGCACTCTTTCCCACCACAGTTGCTGATCTTTTCAATGTTCACACTGAATGGGAGATATACCGCTGATGCCTTGGGGTCCCACCTTCGCTCCTTAGGTCACCTGCAGCCACTACAATTGGTCATACGGGAACCCTGGCAAGATGATGTTGTTTCCTCCAGCAATTACACCTTTTATGGCTCTTTACCTTAGAATCTCTCACTTTCCGTTTCATAGTCTTCTCTGCAGGAGGATGGAGAACAGGTTTTCCCCAGGGATTTCACCAGTAGACGCTTGAGAGCTACCAACTACGTGCAGTCTTTACTAGCCCGTATCAGTGACAGAACCCATGATTTTCAGCCTTCTCCCCTCATTGGGAGTGTTAGCGATCTCTTCTCAGCAGCCCTTGGAGAGTGGGCAGCCTTCCACCTTCTGTGTTAGAACACAGAACCTGACTTCCAGCCCCTGATCTTCTAAGCCACGTGCTTCAACCTGGGGATTCTCATTATCAAAGTGCTCCAATATGACCTGTTGGATAGGTGAGAAGTCCAAGGTGATGCAGATAGATTAAGTTTCCCAGCATCTAAACTCTCCTAAATATAGTTGGTTAAGAGAATTGATACCCATGTGACAAGGAATCTTCTTAAAGGGACTGTCCTTAATACAGTCACTATGCCAGTTACGCCTATTGTCTATTGTCTATTCATTTGAAAACCTTCTCTCTGAAGAGATCTGCCTAATAACATCCAAGTGCTGATTAGGTGACGAATCACCAGGAGGTCACATCTTGATCTTGGCAAGCTACCGGACAGAAAAAAAAAAAAAATTCAAAGGAGTTTGAGGAAAATTGTTCTCCACTGAAAGTGATATTGTTCCCATCCTCCCGCCTAACTCCTCCACCCTCCAGGGACTGGAGTATCTGAAAGCTTTCTTGATTTTCACAACTAGGGCTGTGGGTAGCGCTGCTGGTATCTAGAAGGTAGTGGCCATAGGCCACAGATACCACTCAGCAGCCTACAGTACCCAGGACAGACCCACAATGAAGAATTCTTGAGTCTGTATCATCAATAGTGAGAAATTAGAGAACCCATGCTCTGGAATCATACCAACGATGAGCAAGTAATTAATTATTCTAATTTAGGTTGGTTTTTTTAAAAATAAATACTTTTTTGGGGAGACCAGTTCCCTGAGTCCCCCCACCCCAGAGATCAATGTGCAGTTGTAGGATTTGCTTTGAGAAGTAGAAAAATAGCACTACCTTGGGAAGTGCACTGTCACGGCAGTAGACTTTTAGAACAAATGTGCCATTGTTGTACCTTTGCGGGCACATATCTGTCTTTGGCAACCACTGTTGGATTGAGAACCATCATCCCTCTGCCTCCTCGCTTGCCTGCTGGCGGATGTTTCTGCCCCGCAGTGTGATCCTGGCGAATGGGCACAATTTTGGCATTCTGAGACCTTTCGAGAGCGGCAGCTATGTGCAGAGGCAGTATCATGGCCAACGACGGTCATATGAGAAGCGATTCTTGCTAATTGAAGAATAACATGTGGTCTGTTCCACCTCCAAACATCTCACTGAACTCTTCCAACTTTAATGTGCAGATGAAGGCCCTTTTGGAGGGGTTAGGGAAGGGGCGGTCTTGAGAAAATGCAGGTACTGATTCAGTAGGTCCTGGGTATGCTCCAAGATTCAGCCCTTCTAAGGAGACCTCGGATGATGCCAAAGGGGCTTGTCCAAGGCCCACACCTTGAGGAGCGGGTTTCTAGAGCACAGCCCATAGTCCCGCTCATGCTCTTGTTTCAACCTTACCCATGTTATTTCAACCCATGGCTTACCTCCCTAAGGAAGCTGCGAAGATCACATAGAGTAGCGGGGAAGGTATGTAGTTCAGAATCTGGGAAGCACGCGTTTAATCCTGCATCTTCCTCATAATGGTTTTGTGACCCTGAACAAATTAGCCCGTGTTCCTGATATCAGTTTTCTCATCTTAATGTGGATATAATCATTATTTCACAAGATCGTTCAGATTCTGAGCTAGAGGGGGGATTGGGGTGTGTTTGGCTCAGAAGTTATGTGGGTTCTTGTTTCCGCCTTACCTGAGACCCCAAGTTCTGGACCCAGAGCTCTGAAAAGGTCCGCAGAGGACGGGATTATCTAGCTCCACGCATTGTGCTAGACTCTTGGCATATTTTAATCTCACAAGGTAGACATTAGTTATTCCCATTTCATAGACAAGAAAACATGCTTAGTGAATCTAAGAGACTTGCTTAAATCCACACAACTAGTAAAAGGGTGAAGCCACATTCAGAAACCGTGTCTACATAGTTTCCAAATTCCAGATTCCTTCCAGCAATCTCAGTCTCCATAGTCTCTCACAATTTGTGACATCCATGCCTAGAAAGTTTGAGCACACACATGGGATCATTATATGTCATTTCAGGAGAACGGGGTGGGGGGCGGGGGAGGGAGCAGGGCAAGAAAGGCGATTGAAGGCAAACCAACCAACCGTAGCATACAATGACCAAAAAGCTCACGGTCTGTTATTCCCAAATTGTCATCCGATCTAGGACTTGTCAATGGAAAATGTGGACTGGACACCAGACCCGTCCAGCTTTCCGGGTGACTCACGACTGCGTCCCCATCCAGTCTGCAGACCCCGTCTGAGCTGGCTGCACAGATAAAGCCAGTGAGCAGCCAAACACAGGCCAGAGAGAGGACCCCTCCGGCTCCCACGTGCCTCTGGACTCCACGAGCCGAGGAAGGAAAATGCTCTTCCTTTCAACAGCTGAAAAATTCCACTTGGGACCCTGGGGAGGTACGACGGAGGCCTGTGTGGTCCAGCAGAAGGCTCCCTGGCTGTGTCAGGATTGGAGAGAGCGTGCAATTCCCTCCATGTTTCCACGGCCACCTCTCTGGCCAGCTGGGCCACAGAACAGAGGCAGTGCCACTCAGAGAAAACGTTTCCAAACAAGAGACTATAGCCTGCATCGGGCCCCCGCCCCGGCCCAGGCGCCGGCACGCTGGCTGACAGTGAATGGGATACCCCTCCACAGAGTTCCAAGTTGGAAAGACTTATTACAAATGCGGCCATAAATTCTCGGCAGAAAAAAAGACACGTTCAGGGTCATTCTAAAATAGTCTTCCCAAAGACATCTGTTCTAGTTACAGCATCTCTAGAGCAAATAAGTCCATGATGCTTCTGGTTTCCTGTCAAGCTGATCAAATGGTATTTGCCTGTAGAATGATACATGCTAATAACAAATGCCCAGCATGTCTGCAAATATTAAATTAGAGGCGGAACAGGTGGGGGAGGGGTGACGGGGGAGGGCACGTGGCCCAGCTAATGGCCTTCCTGTGGCCGCTGCAGGTGCCTGCGGGGACCTAATGAATCTGATAGCATCTCCGGGTCCAGGCTGGGCGATGAGTCACCAGCTCGAGACTCATTAGCTCAGGGTCACCCAGGGACTGGGAGCTTCCTTTCAGAAAAGCGAGGCACAGACGTCCAACACCCCACTTGCATTTCAATAGCTCTCTTTAAACAAGTAGAAACCGGGTTCTATAAGATGGTGACTTTACATTCTCAAAAGAAAAGCTTTACTTCAGTCACTGAGGAACAGTTTTATTTGGTTTTTGATAAGATTTGGGGAGATTAAAAATTTTGGGTGTTCAGTTGATGACCAGAGCTCTTTCATTTCATTCGTTGTTTTGTCTTGAAGCGTTGGCTGCTCCGTCCAATGCATCTCCCGTTCCGAGCATATGTACTCACGTGGGACCTGAGTGTCACCACGCAGGCCTGCAAGTCCGGGCTGTGCCCTGTCACCGTCCACGTTGGTGACATCAATACCCAATTTGCATTCGTAGAGAAAAATGTCCTATTTGGGTTAGAAGCATCGGTCAGAGAATCGTGTCAATAAAAGACAAAACCGTCCTTGTGAGGATGAAAATGGTACGTGAAACCCCTCCCTCACAGAACCACCCTCACCCCCTCACCGTCGGGACCTAGTTGTGGCAGTTGACATTTGAGTCCTCTCTCCTTCAAACGCCTTGTCCCTTCATTTTGGTGACACACCATTCATGTCTTGTTCGCCTCCTCCCTCTCTGACCAGGGTCCTCTTTCTCTGCATCCCTGATAAACGGGGGGTCGTCTGGATTTCTGCCCAACTCTCTCCTGTACTTGCTTTGTGGCTTTAGGGTCTCGTTGACTCCAGAGGCCGAAGTCTCCATCTGTGAACTGCTGATGCTCGGGTCTCTCCCTCTCCCAAGCTCCAGCCCCACAGAGCCACCCTCTGTGGGGTACACCACCATATGTCCATCCCTTTGCCTCCACACCCACCGCCATCTTGCATTCCCATCATCCCTCAAGCCAAGTAATGCACAAAACCAGGAATGATTCTAGACCACGCTGCCTCCTTCATCTGTCTCTAATACTGTGACCCTGATCATTGGCACCCCTTCCCCTAACCTCACTCCATTCCATACCTGCCTTCATACTTTCACAAAGTGTGAATTTGATCTCATTAAGTCATACTTAACAGTCTTCAGGGTCTTCCGGGCACCTGGGCGATCATTCCCAAACAGCGTCCTCTGTGACACAAGGCCCTAGGAATCTGGTCTCTGCATTCGCTACCACAGCACCTCCCCTTTCGTGTCAGCATTGAGCTCCAGGGATGCCTGGGTGGCTCAGTCGCTTAAGCGTCCGACTCTTGACTTTGGCTCAGGTCACGATTTCACAGTTCGTGAGATCGAGCCCCGCGTCGGGCACTGCCCTAATGATGTGAAGCCTGCTTCTCTCTCTCTCCCTGTCTCTGCCCCTCCCCTGCTTCCTCTCTCTCCCTCAAAAAATAAAATAATAAAATAAAACAAAACTATTGAGCTCCAGTCAAGCACAATCACTTATGATCATTTCACGTGGCTTTGCTCTTTCACGGCCCCTGCTTTTCTTAACGATGAACTACCTCCGCCCTTCAGCCTTCCTCCCATGCTCCTTTGCCAAACCTCAGATCCCTGCTCTCTTTCATGTCCATACTGGGCTTGGTGTCTTGTCACATGGTCTACCAAACTACGTTGCATGTTTATGTGTCTGCCCTCTGGCTACATGATCTTGACCAACCACTTCACTTTTCTTTGACTCACTTTCCCTACCCATAAAATGGGTACAGTGATACCTACCTCCAAGGGCTATGCTCAGGATTAAGTGAGTTGCTATGTTTAAAGCCCTTACAACAACATCTGCCAGAGTGACCGGCACATAGCAGGTTCTCAACACATGTGTGGTTAAAGGGACGGAACAAATGGGTCATGGTGTGACTCATGAGTTCCTAGCAGGCATGGCTTGTCTGTCTGGAGATTACTTTCTTTTTTCACCTCACCCAACACAACGCCTAAAATATTTTTAGATTTTCAAAAGAGTTCCTTCTTTTTTTGTTTGTTACCGTACGTTCGTTTGCTGTAAATTTCACCTTTGGTTTAAACCTAAATTTAAAATCCTGTCAGAATACAGAACATAGCCCTCACCTTGGGGGGGATGCACGCTGACAAAGAAAAAGTGGGAAGGGGATCCCCGGAGGATGGAAATGCTCTCTGCCTTCTTAACTGGGTGGTGGCTACACAGTTATATGTAAAAGAAGCCCACCCAGATACCCACCGATGATATCTGGGCACTTTACTATGCAAGCTGTTTCCCAAATAAAAACAGAAGAATATATACGATTGGAATATACTGTCTTTGGAGATGGTCACTCTGTGACAATGCTGACCTATGAGTTTTTCTCTGGGAAGCTGATCCTGCATCATTTTAAATGGTGAATTTTGCACTACCTGCATGCAGTCCAGGAAGGGAGGAGGGAAAAGGAAATGAGAGAGCTATGTCTTTTAGTACTCTTTCTCTGCACACCGTCAGTATAAAGTGAGAGGAGAGAAGAAGACTTCAATGAACCAAGAAAGGGCTAGTTCCATTGTGTCTGACACACCCCAATATGTAGAATGCTGCCGAGATCTGGTCACCAGGAAAGGAAGGGGAATATAAGTCATGAAAGAAGGTTAGTAGGAATATGTAAAGAAAGCCAGTCCCCTTACAGAAGGAATTTCCATGGACCCACTGAAATTTGTGTCAGTTCTTCTTGTTCAGAATATTCCTTACCCCCGCCGTTAGTAGGCACTCAGTGGCTGGCACCATTTTCCTCTGCTCCTTCAGTCCCTTGAACTGGAGACCAAGTATGTAAACACTGGTGAGCCCAGATCTGAAAGCATCAAAACCCCAAACTTCTTTGGCCCCCTCTTCTCTCTGACAACTTGGACTAATGATGTCAGCCTGCACACAGCAGTGAGTACCACCTATATCGTGTAAACAACAAACAATCTCGCTCTCTCCGGGGACTTTGGGCCCGTTTCTGCCTACATGCATTTGGAAAATAGCCCTGAATGCAAAATGATGCTTATAAAGTTATGCATACAGCGTATTTCTTTTTTTTTATTTTAGTGTTTATTTTTGAGAGAGAGACAGAGACAGAGCATGAGCGGGGGAGGGGCAGATTGAGAGGGAGACACAGAATCCAAAGCAAGCTCCACGCTCTCAGCTGTCAGCACAGAGCCCGATGCGGGGCTTGAACTCATGAGCCAGGAGATAGTGACCTGAGCCGAAGTTGGACACTTAACCTACTGAGCCATTCAGTTGCCCCACAACATATTTCTTAGTGTATCAAGGCTAGAATTGCCATTCTACCTAAAATAAGTGAAGGGATTAGGCGTATTTTCCGACACGGGCAAATAAATATATGTATATAGTGATATGCCATCCTAGGTGTCTGTCAGAGCAATATTCTGAATTATTATTCGTGTATTATCTGTTGTTTTCCTGAGTGTTTAACCTCTGCCATGGCTGCTCAAAATGCCCACCTTCCAAAGGGGAGATCAAAACCTCTTAGAAAGACGTGTCCATGTCAGTCCCATAACAGTGAAGACAGCTCTCTACTCAGAGCTGTGCACGTGTTTGTAGCAGCTTTCTCAACAGAAATGGAGAATAGACTAACAGTTGCTAGAAATTTAAAAGGAAACAGAAGTGGGAGTTAGGAGTAGTTATCAAAGGCCCCTGTGGGGGATCTGGGGGGTGATGGGAGTCCTCTTTTTTGGAGCACTTCTGTGTCAACGTCAAGATCCTGGCTGTAATTGTGGACGCTAGTCCTGGAAGATGGTCCCACCGGGAAAGGGCAGCAAAGGGGACAGAATAAACCACAGGATCTCTCTGTATGATTTCTTACAATTGCCTGTGAATCTACAGTTATCTCAAAATTTAAAAAAAAAATTCAAGAAGTTGAAACAAAAAGGAAGGGAAGGAATGCCTCTGACATGCAAGTGAGGCTCACCAGGTGCCCGGATGGGGGGCCGTGCGGTGAGTTAGGAAAGGACCACCCATCAAGCACCCCCTCTTACGGTTTGCTGCAGAGTGAAGGAACCTCCATTCTGCCTGAGAGAGCAAAGGCGTAAAGCTGCTCTTGTGAGAAGGAGAAGCTGGCAGGAGACCGTGGGAAGGAGACAGAGAGAGAAGGAAGGGGTGGATCACATCAGGTTGAAATGGTCTACACTCTCTTCTTGGTACTTTTTATTAGGGATGAACAAAAAGGTGTCAGCACAAGGATCACATTACCCGCTGTCTCCTTTGGGAGTTCTAGAAGGTTTCGGCCTCCTGAGTAGAGCCAGCTTTGAGGCTTGGGTGTGGCCAGGGAGCAGGGAACCCTGAGTCCCCTCTTCCTGAGCGACCTTTACTGAGTTACATGAGTGCAGATGATGGCAGAGAATGCCACCTGGCAAGTGGCTACCGGGAAGGTAGAGGTGACACCCAGGAACCCAAACCCCACCTCAAGAAGCCCAGAGCTCCCTTTTGCCAAACACACGGACGCTCCTTGATAAGGGGGAGCTGGGAAAGGGAAGGAAAGCCTCCTGGGTGGTGAACACACCGATGTGCCCTGACTTCAGCAGAAGGCATAGAATCTCTCCACTCCCCCCGGACCTCACCCTAATGTCTTCTTTATGCTAAAACTGCTGTATCATAAGTTTCGTGCTTTCCTGAGGTCTGTGAATTGTTCTATTGAATTATTGAACATGAGTGGTTCATGAGAACTCCCAAAGCTATAGCCAGTCCGTCAGAAAGGTAGGCAGCCAAAGGGACCTCCCCAAAGCACAGCTGACTTTTGACACGGAGGTCTGAGCCTTTAACTCATGGAGTCTGACGCTAACTCCAAGTTTGGCGTTAAAACGGAATGGCTATAGGGCTGCCTGGGAGGCTCAGTCAGTTAAGCATCCCCTTAGGCTCAGGTCATGAACTTGAGATTCGTGAGTCCGAGCCCCACATTGGACTCTCTGCTATCAGCACAGAGTCTGCTTTGGATCCTCTGTCCCCCACCGCCTCTCTGCTCGTGCTCTCAAAAATAAAATAAACATGGGGCGCCTGGGTGGCTTAGTCGGTTGAGCGTCCGACTTTCGCTTAGGTCATGATCTCGCGGTTCGTGGGTTCGAGCCCCGCGTCGGGCTCTGTGCTGACTGCCGGCTCAGAGCCTGGAGCCTGTTTCAGTCTGTGACTCCCTCTCTCTCTGACCCTCCCCTGCTCACGCTGTCTCTCTCTCTCTCTCTCTCTCCTAGAAATAAATAAAACATTAAAATAAAATAAAATAAAATAAAATAAACATTAAAGAAAACAACCCTGAATTGCTACTCATTTGGTGACACAGAATAGACACCCCCCCTCCTAAATTCTAGCTCCATCCGTAAACTCAGCAGGTCAGGGCGCCCTCCTCTGTGTTGCACTGTACCTTGACTTCCACCCAGTTCTCTAATACTGTTGGCAATTCATTTGTTTCCATGAACGTCCCTCCCCCAAGACTAAAGCTGTTCTGGGGGAGAGATGAGGGGACAGATTCAGGTTGCCTGCAAAATGAAGCCTTTACCAGGGAAAGAGGGGCCTTCTTTACATACATACGTGTAGTTTACAAAGCCGCATGACCACGGAACGTGAACACATTGCCGGGGCCTCTCCCGGGGCCTTGGAAGAGGCCAAGGGTGCAAGAGGAACCCTGAAGCTTAGGCCTCATTAGCTTCCCAGCAAATCCGCTTTGGCATCGAATTCCTCCCTGGCGTCTGGCTCAAAGCAGACATTCAGATCCGCTGGTGAATGAGAGAGAAATTAAGTGGTGCAGCGCAAACACAGATAAGAGCAAGAGTAAGGCATTTCTTAACCTTGCATTTAAAAGATGGTTTGATTCCTCCTCTTTGGATGACAAGGGCCCCTTTCTCCCCTTTGGGGGCTGACCTCACTTGCTATTTTTGCCCGAGTCCCTGCAGTGGGATTTGGAGGGATTTGGAGGCTGTGATTACCAGGTCTAGTGAATTACAGAAGCTGGTGAATTTGGTCATCTGCTATTTGCAACCAGATTAGAAAAATCCCCGGAAGAACTTGTGTTTTCATTTCAATGTTAAATCACAAAAGAACCCAAGAAACAGAGCTCAAATGCAAATTTAGGGCACATTTTAAGTAGGAGGGATTTAAGGCCTTTGTGTCAGAGCCAAAAGCTTTCTCTCCCTGGTCGCCCTGGTATTTTCTAGGGTTTATAACACGGTCGTTGTCGGCTTGTTCACAGCCATCCAGCATCGAGGAGCGCGTTAGAGAGCACTTCACACTTGCGTTAGAGAGCACTTCACACTTGTCATGCCACAGCACATTCTAGAACACTGTGCACCTCTTAAATTTATGCCCCCTTTCCCTCACCGCTGCCATAGCCCGGGTTGGCCCTCTAAGCAGATGAGAGGTGGGCAAAAGAGCACTAGAGGAGGGGTCACAGCGACCGGACCGTGTTTCCCATAGTCCCTTTCTCATCTGCGCGCATTGTCCTCTGTGGTTACGTGACCAGTCATGCTACCCACACTTCTCCAAGCCTCAGTTTATCCATTAGACCCTCACACTCAATAATGTCCGCCATCTTGGCATCTCCTCATGCTCTTGGCCCCATTTCAAGCTTGTTTTGTAGAAAACAGAAGCCCCAGATTTTCATCTCCAGTAGGTGAAGAGTGACACTTGCAAAATTATTTAGAATCCCTAGCCTGGCATCTATCTCCGACTCTGGGCTAAGACTCTACTGCCAAGGAGATAAACAGAGTGCGGTGTGTGTCAGACCCAGGAAACCGATGCCATCCAGGAGCACCTGAGAACAACTGTAATGTTCCGCGGTGTGCTGTTCCCATGCAGTTAGCGATTGGAAATCATACAAAGATAAACTCCAGAAGGCGAGGCAATAAAATAGAGATAATTTGTAGGGCAGAGAAAGAGCTAGCGGGGAAGCATCATAAGGCCCATTTTGCCTCCAAGTTTCTAGGAACTCGTTGTTGAATAACTAAAATGTTCTTGACTGAATTGTCAGCCCCGGAAGGAAACAAGCTCCTTGGACGTCTTTGCCCATGTCCCCTCTCGCCTGCCCCTGAATTCTCCTCCCCGTGCAGTGTGGCTGAAACGGTCCTCTGTGCCAAGGTCACTGAGAGTTCAGACCGGCCTGCAGTTCGCTTCGCAGCAGGCAGGGCCGGGTGTGCTTCAGTGAGGTTCACGAGACTGTGACGTCAGCCGAGATCGCGATCGTCTGATTAAAAATAATCACATCCCATTTTAAGAGAACTTGAGTATTTGGGGGGAGGGCAAATTCTAGTTATTTATATATACACATATATACGATGTCCTCATTCTAATTATTCAGGAGACAGCGGAAGAGGCTACTGTTTTCCCGAGTACGACCACGGACTAGGTACGTCATGGGCGGCTTGTGCTCTGTGACATCCAGCCTGGGAGGCAGAATCATCACCTTCATTTTAGAAATCAGGAGACTGCAGTTTGAAGAGCTTAGACTAACCTAAACCCACACAAGAGATAAGCCGCTGTCTAGTTCTCATCTGGGAATCTGTGCAACTCCACATCCCGCCCTCGCTGTCCCTCGTGCTGGGCGCCACTTGGCCAGGGGACCGAAGCCCAGACCGACAACCAGCTCCCTTCCCTCCAGGCCTCCTGCAATCTTCTTCCCTTCAGACTTGACTTGTTTTCCCTGAATTTTTCTTGGGGGAGGGGAGGATCTGCCACCATGAACATGTTAATACACTGCTGGCTGTGTTTTTCCACCCACGGTGCGTTTTCTGGAATACACTGTCCAAAGGAAAGCGACACTGTTTTCACATATTCTGCATAAAGTCTCCCCTCGAGGGTCAGGTTTCGCTCCGCCATGGTTCTGTTCACACGGCTCCTTCTGTCTACCTAACCGGGTCCGCTCGTCTTCCAATCAGACTCCTTCTTCAAGGCTCAGGTTACTTGATGCTCCTTCCTCCGTGAAGTCTGACCCGCATGCTCACCTCTGCTCCTCTGCCCTTTGACATCTGTTCCTTGCACAGCACTTAACCACACTGCCTGTGTCCCGGTGGGTCCCTGGGAGCTGGGGGCTCCTTCGGGTCTCCCGCCCTCTCTGCATCCCTCATGGCTCCTGGAAGATCCTACTTGAGCTAACAGAAAAAGCAAGGGCTGTGCGTCCAGAAGGAGCCACCTTGCCTCAGTTCCATTTTGTGCAAGTCGCTTAATCTTTCTGGGTGTTTCCTTCACCATCCCCCAGCACCTGCCCTTGAAGTACGGAAGGAGCTACTTTGCCATTTGGATGTACGCACGTGTGCGCAATGACTCCTCACAGCCCCGGAGACTGGAAATCAGGAGGCCACTGAATTAGAATCCTCCGCGACACACAATGAGGCCTTGTCTCTGCAGACAAGGGCCCTGTTTGCGGCTTGCCAGTTGGTCTCTGCTGCCCCCTGGGCCTCCAGCTGAGGCAGCAAGAGGTGGCATCCGGCAGGCTGCCACAGGCGGGACCACAGCAGACAGTGTCGCCCAGCTTTGGGTATGTGAGCAAGTGACAGTCCCCTGAACAGGGCTTGCTGGAGGCCTGGGACACACTCACCAAACTCATGGGCAATGGAGACAAAACAGAACAAAACAGTTTCCTGGTACAAATGCCTCACTTTCCATTGAGGAACGGAACCTCCAGCCCGCAGTTCTTCATACGGACTGTGCCCCTGGTCTTCTCCAGATAGGAACATCTCAGTGGGAAATACACTAGGCAATCAGGAGCATTTTGGGGGGAGTCCACAGTTGCAGCAAATGGCTTTGGGGGATCCCATGGCTTAGTATCAGAGATAGCGCTACCAAGAAAGAAAGGTGGCTTCTAGTCGATTCCACAAGCAACTGCGCTAGTGGATGTCCAGAGCCTAGTGGCGAGTTTGACTACCTTTCCAACATGCTTTATCATTCCGCGACACCGCTGTCCCCTGAGTATTGTTGATTCTAGATATATTTTACTTTCCCAGACAAGAGTTAGCCCTGTGTTTCATTTTTTTCTTCCAAGATTTTATTTAAATTCAAGTTAGTTAACATACCGTGTAGTGTTGGTTTCAGGAGTAGAATTTAGTGATTCATCACTTACATACAAAACTCAGTGCTCATCACAGTCAGTGTCCATCTTAGTGCCCATCATCCGTTTAGGCCATCCCACCCCCCCACCTCTTCTCCAGAATCCCTCTGTTTGTTCTCTATCATCGAAAGTCTCTTACGGTTTGCCTCCCCCTCTATTTTTATCTTATTTCATCTTTCCATCCCCTCCCCTATGTTCGTCTCTTTTGTTCCTTAAATTCCACATATGAGTGAAATCGTATGGTATTTGTCTTTCTCCGACTGATGTATTTCACTTAGCTTAATACATTCCAGCTCCATCCACGTCATTCCAAATGGCAAGATTTCGTTCTTTTTGATCGCCGAGTAGTAGTCCATTGCATATATATATACCACATCTTCTTTATCCATGCATCAGCCGATGGACGTTTGGGCTCCGTGTTTCATTTTAAACAACTAGTAATTCACAAGTGACTCATACTCATATAGTGTTTTCCTACTCACAAGGTTTTTTCATTGATATTATCGCATTGAACTATTGTAGGAGAACCCGCCGGGAGGAGGAGAATGGGAGAGTGTGGTTTCTGCTTAACAGATGAGAAAATTAAAGCGCTGGAAAGATGTGGTCCCATGGAGTCACTCAGTCCAAAGCCACTCACTCAGGATGACAAAATTGGAATTCGAACCCAGTTCCTCTGACTGCAAATACCACATTCTCTCCATCAGTTATATCACTCAAACACTGCTTTGTTTTCAAGAGCTTTCCCAGCTCTGTACCCCGGGAGCAGCCTCCTGCCTGTTTCCACATGGATGCTCCAGGAGGTGGAAGGTTCCAGAGGCAGGGGACCTGTCCACCCCCTGCTGTGGGTCCAGGTGACAGAAATAGGAGTCGGTCAATAAATATTTTATGAATGAAAGAGTGAAAGGCACAGACAGATCAAATTACCTGTCCCCAACTACACAGCTAATGGGCATGAAAGCTAGGAATTGAGCCCTGCTTTCTTGATGGAAGCCTAATTATATTCTTGATCCACATTCTGTTTTATAAACTGTTTTATAAACTGCAAGGCCATTTATCCCCAATATTAGCGGCAGCAATGATTCTTACAAATTGCCTCAAGGGAAGGAAGTCAGGGAATGAAAACAAAGTGTTTTCTTTTTCTTTCTCTTTTTTTAAAATTTTGTTTCCAGTAGAGTTAACACACAAGGTTCTATTAGTTTCAGATGTACAAGAGAGTGATTCAATAATTCCATACATTACTCAGTGCTCAATGTGATAAGTGTTCCTTCAATCCCCTTCACTGATTCCACCCATTCCCTCCCCCCCACCTCCCTTCTGGTCACCACCAGTTTGTTCTCTATAGCTGAGAGTCTGGTTTTGTGTGTGTGTGTGTGTGTGTGTGTGTGTTTTGTCATTGGGGTTTTTTTGGGTTTGTCTCTTTTTCTCTTTGTTCATTTGTTTTGTTTCTTAAATTCCGCGTATGAGTGAAATCATATGGTATTTGTCTTGCTCTGACTTTTTTCACTTCACATTATGCCCTCCAGATCCATTCGTGTTGTTGCAAATGGCAAGATTTCATTCTTTATTTATGGCTGGGTTATATTCTGTTACGTACAGATCTTTCTCTATTGTTCTGTCTATAGACACTTTGGCTGTCTTCATAATTTGGCTATTGCAAACAATGCTGCAATAAACATAAGGGTGCCTATATCGTTTAGAATTAGTGTTTTCATTTTCTGTTGGTAATGACCCAGTAGTAGAACTGCTGGGTCAAATAGCTGTTTCTAATTTTTTGAGGAGCCTCCATACTGTTTTCCACAGTGGCTGCACCTTTTTGCTTTCCTACCAATAGTGCACGAGAGTTCTGCTTTGTCCACACCCTCGCCAACACTTGTTATTCCTTGTGTTTTTGATTTCAGCCATTCTGACTGGTGTGAGGTGATACCTCATGACATTTCCCTGATGTTTGGTGATTTTGAGCATCTTTTCATGTGTCTGTTGGCCATCTGTACTTCTTCTTTGGAGAAATGTCTGTTCATAGAACAAAGTGTTTTCTTATGCATCGTATCTACTCATTCCAAAATCATTCCAAAGGGAGACAGTGTCTTATTTGTACAAACAAGTAAATCGAGTCTTAGAGAAATGATATCACTTGTCCAGGACCATACCAGGGGACACACATCCCTGCTGATCAGGCCTGATCAGCACAGCATTTATCACAACTACTCTCTAGGACATGGAGAGAGGAACGGTAACAAGGGCCCTGGGAGCAGTGCTCATCTGTGGGTGACTTTTGCTTCCTTCATTTAAAAAATAAATGCTAACAGATTTAGCAGTAGGGCCTAGTCGCCCTGTTAAGCCATTAGAGAAGTCTGACTAATGGGCAATTATTAAAGGGTTGACACGTAGTCAAGTTTGGGGGGGGCTGTGATGACTCAGGAAAACGGCAAATCCCGAAGGCGTGCAATTGTTAGGGAAGGCTCTGTGGAGACCATGGGATTCAAGGTCATTTATGGGAATTATAAAAGCTTCCAGCTTCTAACACTCACTGCCTGTGACATGAACAAATAAGCCAGCTTCCCTCTTCCCCAGCAAAAAGGGGCTAAGAGTCTGCTCTATAGGGCAGTGTGAGAGGGAAATGTAGTCCTCAGTTCAGTAGCTGGCATTCCATAAGCACTCAATAAATGCTCTCTCTAAAGATATCAGTGGCACCGCATCGTTAGCATCCAGGGTAAGGAGTTGAGCCCCTTTCTCCTGCCTGCACTTTTAAAGAAGCTTAAGGGTCTTCCTCTCTTGTGTGTATCCTTTCCTGACCACCCCACAGAGACAGCCTCCTTCTCCACAGCGCACAAACCTGTGTTAGTATCCACTTCTCCTCTGACACCTGCATCCAGGCCTTCCTGCCCCATCCAAGGTCTTCCATCTTGGAAGATGGCCTTTTTCATAGATCTCTCTGCCCTCAGTGCCAGCACAGGGTTCGGCACATTTTAGGCACTTGGCAAAAGATAGGCAAATATGGTAGGGATTCAGAGGTGAGTGAGAACATGAACTCGGATGTTGAGACACTCACAATGTACATTTTAGATGATCGGCATGGCGATGTGTTCCATACATATTCATTGAACACCTACCCACCTGCCACACAGGGTGCTCCCATTTTGGAGCTAAAACTTTGTGTGCATTCTTGAGAAAGATTCCTGGTCCAGTGGAAAGTCCAAGGGCATCTCTGAGATCCCTTGGAACGGGGTGGTTCTGGGAACACACGGTTCACCGATGGTACAAGGCTGGCAGCAGATTAAAACAAGACACTTGTCCCAAGAGAGCAGAGCATCTCATGCCACGGGGGCAGCGAGAAGGCCCAGTGACTTCGTGGCAAGAACTGGTGGATGGCGGGGCAGCAGACTCCATAGAGGAGACATTGGAACCGAGAGGGAGGAATGAAGGCAAGTTTGCCAACAAATGAGGAACCTGAGATGCAAAGGAGAACTAGCAATGAGAGGTGCAGGGTGTGAAGGAGCACGGGCCAGCGGGGGAAGGCGAGTGGCTCCCTGCCCCCCAGCTGCTGGGGCTCTGACGGGAGCAGCAGAGAGCAGAGGAGGAGGGGCCCCAAGCCTGGCTGTGCCATTTCCCCCAGGCACTCTGCCAAGCTTGGACTTGGTCCCCGTTGGGCATCTGGTACTCATCCCAAGTGGCGTGTAGCTCAGCTTTCCACCATGGCTGGCTTTGTTTTTCTTCCCCTCTCTCAAGAATGGAAGGTCCTCGGGGCGCCTGGGTGGCTTAGTCGGTTAAGCGTCCGACTTTCGCTTAGGTCATGATCTCGCGGTTCGTGGGTTCGAGCCCCGCGTCGGGCTCTGTGCTGACTGCCGGCTCAGAGCCTGGAGCCTGTTTCAGAGTCTGTGACTCCCTCTCTCTCTGACCCTCCCCTGCTCACACTGTCTCTCTCTCTCTCTCCTAGAAATAAATAAAACATAAATTAAAAAAAATTAAAAAAAAAAAAAAAGAATGGAAGGTCCTTGGGGGCGCCTGGGTGGCTGAATCAGTTAAACACCCAACTTCGGCTCAGGTCTTAATCTCACCGTTCGTGAGTTTGAGCCCCGCGTTGGTTCTGTGCTGACAGCTCGGAGCCTGGAGCTGCTTCAGATTCTGTGTCTCCCTCTCTCTCTGCCCCTCCCCTGCTCCTGCTCTGTCTCTCTCTACGTCTCAAGAATAAATAAACATTTTTTAAAAAACTTTAAAGAAAAGACTGGAAATTCCATGAGAATCCTATTCACTGATAAATCCCAAATACCCGAGAACAAACCTGGCATATAGTACACGCTCAATTAAATTTGCTAAATGAAGGCAGGCTGATGGCTTAGCAGTGTGTCCCGAGTTTAAATGTTAGCTATTACTGGTTATTCTATCAGATATAATCTGTCACCTATGCTTTTAAAATCCATGCTGGGCCTGCTCTTGAAAGACATGACTATGGTAAGTACTCCCTCCACAGTTTTGGTGTGTATGGCTTCAAGAGAGGTCTGAACATATCAAATGGAAAATTCCAGAAATTAACAATTTATAAGTTTTAAGTTGTGTGCCACTCTGAGTAGCATGAGGAAATCTCTCACCGTCCAGCTCCATCCCGCACGTACATGAATCGTCGTCACGTCCAGAGACCCACACTGCCCATGTAACCCACTGTTAGTCACTTAGGCTCTTGATTGTCAGATGGACTATGAAATATTTAACTGACTTTATTTAACTGACGAATGGCTCCAAACACAAGAGTAGCAATGCTGGCAAGTCGGAGATACCAAACAGAAGCCAGAAAGTGCCTCCTTTAAGTAAAAAAGTGGAAGTTCTTAATTAGTAAAGAAAAAAATATTGTATGCTGCAGTTGCTAAGGTCTACGTGACGTTTATGACAGTCTATTGTTATAATTATGCTATTTTATTATGTCATTGTTGTTCATCTCTCACTGTGCCTATTTGATAAATTAGCACAGCTATGTGTGTGTAGGAAAAAGCCGGGATGCACAGATAGGATGCGGTACTAGCGGATTTCAGGCGCCCACGGAGGGTCTTGGATCACATTCCTTGCTGATGAGAGGGGACTTCTGTCTCATGATTTTATTCTACCTCTGATTTCCCTTCCAGTAATTTTCATGAATTCCCTCCCCTCCTTCCCTGCCCCCACCCACCACCCCCACACATCTTTTCTGGGGCAAGAACAAACCCTCTTACAAGTTCGTGCTGCCATGAGAGCCCAGTGCAAGGTTCATGTGGGGTAAGGAATACATGAGGCATCAACAGAAATATTTATCCCGAGCTTCCTGCATGTCAGGCTATGACAGCTTGCCTTCTGTCTCAAAACTATGTTCATGTCAATAAATCTGCTAAACTCCTCCACCAGCCTGCTCGCTCTTCCCACGGCAGAGAAGCTGTGAAGAATGGTTGTTCTGTCTTAAAAAAAAAAAAAAAAGTACTACTCCCCAGGGCATTTTTGAAATGCACCTTGGTAGAAAACTATGTCTTTGAGGACTTTGTGCAATTCTACCTGAGCTCAAGAAGCTAGATGCCTACCCAAAGTGCTACAATTAAAAAAGACAAATCACCCATGTGATATGTCGTCCTTGTATAGTTAGTGATCCTATGTGGTGGAAAACATATAGCTGTAATCATGTGGGAGGCGGGAGGCAGGGTGTGTGTGTGTGTGTGTGTGTGTGTATTTGTGTTGTATGTGTGTCACAAGGAGTGTGTGTGATGTGTCATGTGGTGTGTATGTATGTGTGTGGGGCATGTGTGTAGATGCGGTGTGTGATGTGTGGTCTGTGTGTGGTTTGTGGTCTGTGTGCGTGGTTTGTATGTGTGTTCGTGGGGAGTGTGTGTGGTATGTATGTGCTATGTGTGGTGCACATATGTGTGTGGTGTGTGTGGTGTATGATGTGCGGTATGTGTGTGGTGTGCATGTAGCTGGGTGTGATGTGTCTGTGGTGTGTGTGTGGTGTGTGTATGCTATATGTGTGAGGTGTGGTATGTAATCTGTGTGTGTGGTGTGGGTGATGTGTGTGGCATGTGCATCTGGTGTGAGTGTATGTGGTATGTGGTGTGTATGCAGCATGTGTGTGGTGTGTGTGTGTATATGGTGTGTGGTTTGTATACAGCATGTATGTGTGGTGGGTGTATGTGGTGTGTATGTGGCATGTGGTGTGTGTGCAGCACGTGTGTGTGGTGTGTGTACATGGGGTGTATGTGGTGTGTGGTGCGTGTGCAGCACGTGTGTGTGGCGTGTGTATGTGGTGTGTACGTGGTGTGTGGTGTGTGGGTGTATGTGGCGTGTGGTGTGTGTGCAGCATGTGTGTGTGGTGTGTGTACATGGGGTGTATGTGGTGTGTGGTGTGTGTGCAGCATGTGTGTGTGTACGTGGTATGTATGTGGTGTGTACGTGGTGTGTGGTGTGTGGGTGTATGTGGCGTGTGGTGTGTGTGTGGTGTGTGTACGTGGGGTGTGTGTGTACATGGTGTGCATGTGGCATGTGGTGTGTATGTGGCGTGTGGTGTGTGTGTGTACGTGGTGTGTGTGCAGCACGTGTGTGTGGTGTGTACGTGGTGTGCATATGGCGTGCGGTATGTGTGTGTATGTGGTGTGTGGTGTGTGTGCAGCCTGTGTGTGTGGGGTGTGTGTGTATGTGTACGTGGGGTGTGTGTGTGGGTGTATGTGGCGTGTGGTGTGTGTGTGGTGTGTGTACGTGGGGTGTGTGTGTACATGGTGTGCATGTGGCATGTGGTGTGTATGTGGTGTGTGGTGTGTGTGTGTACGTGGTGTGTGTGCAGCACGTGTGTGTGGTGTGTACGTGGTGTGCATATGGCGTGCGGTATGTGTGTGTATGTGGTGTGTGGTGTGTGTGCAGCATGTGTGTGTGGTGTGTGTGTGGTATGTGTACGTGGTGTGTGTGTGGTATGTGTACATGGGGTGTGTGTGTATGTGCAGCATGTGTGTGTGGTGTGTGTGCAGCATGTGTACGTGGTGTGTGTGTGGTATGTGTACGTGGGGTGTGTGTGTGTGTGCAGCATGTGTGTGTGGTGTGTGTGTGGTATGTGTACGTGGTGTGTGTGTGGTATGTGTACATGGGGTGTGTGTGTATGTGCAGCATGTGTGTGTGGTGTGTGTGCAGCATGTGTGTGTGGTGTGTGTGTGGTATGTGTACGTGGTGTGTGTGTGGTATGTGTACATGGGGTGTGTGTGTATGTGCAGCATGTGTGTGTGGTGTGTGTGCAGCATGTGTGTGTGGTGTGTGTACGTGGTGTGTGTGGTGTATGGTGTGTGTACATGGGGTGTGTGTGCAGCACGTGTGTGGTGTGTGTACGTGGTGTGCATGTGGCATGTGGTGTGTGTGGTGTGTGTACGTGGTGTGTATGTGGTGTGTGTGTAGCACGTGTGTGTGGTATGTGTGTGCATGTGGCGTGTGTTGTGTGTGCAGCACGTGTGTGGTGTGTGTACGTGGTGTGCATGTGGCATGTGGTGTGTGTGCATGTGTGTGTGGTGTGTGTGCAGCACGTGTGTGTGGTGTGTATGTGGTGTGCATATGGCGTGTGGTCTGTGTGTGTGCATGTGGTGTGTGGTGTGTGTGCAGCACGTGTGTGGTGTGTGTGCAGCACGTGTGTGTGGTGTGTGTACGTGGGGTGCGTGTGGCGTGTGGTGTGTGTGCAGCATAGGTGTGTGTACGTGCTGTGTGCGTATGTGGGGTGTGTGCAGCACATGTGTGTGGTGTGTGTGCATGTGGCGTGTGGTATGTGTACGTGGTGTGTGTGCATGTGGCGTGTGGTGTGCGTGTGGTGTGTGTACGTGGTGTGTGTGTACGTGGAGTGCGTGCGGCGTGTGGTGTGTGTGACGCCGGTCACAGCGGCGGGCTGGGTGGGGCCGCGTTCCCGGCTCTCCCGGGCTGGCCCCGCCCCCCGC